>NW_021310108.1:0-2202 GCF_002162155.2 Triticum dicoccoides
GGGGGCACCGACCTTTGATGCAACCCCAAGGGTCCCTTATGCATCGACAGTTAATCAGCGTAAACGTGAGAGAAGGAGGAGGACTCGTGAAGCGATGTATCAAGAATTGCAAGATTTGGTGCTAAGACACGTGCAGGTCCGTGTGAGGGCTGATGGCCGAATTTATAAGGATAATGAAAGTGTAACACTTCAGATTTCTCCAAATTTGAAAAGAAATGAGAGATATAATGCATTGATAGAGCATCTGGCTCCCAAACCACTAAGGGTTGAGCAAAGGAACCTCAGTACAGAAAGGCCAAGAGGTGGTTCTCATTCAGCTCCACAAGGATCAAATAATGCGTTGATCCCTCGAGATAACGGATCAAACACTACTAGGTTCAGGAATGATGGGAATGGAAGAAGGCGATCTGGCAACATGATTAATAATGTGGCATGTCGTATGGCGACAGTCCGGTCGGTGCAAAATTCAGATTCAGAGTGGGAGCCGCCACTTGTTCGTCATGAGTTCTCTTACTCGTCAGACGAGGAAAGCCTGCCTAATCCTACTCCATCATTCATGAGAAATTCACCCTGTGCAAAAGAACATGTAAGAAAGCATGCTGTGATAAAACAGAGGAGTGGTGCGATGGTAACAGCATCATGTCTTCCGCTGACATCAAGGGGTGATAAAACTCCGGAAGATAAAATTTTGTTACGCGCAAGTGAGTATAGCAGACCTTATGCCAGTATTAGTTCTCGTCTTCCTGCTGATCAGAATCAGGTCCAACAAATTGCAGAACGCTATGGGGCACTTACACGGTTGAGAAAAGTGGCTCGACAAACTATAAATGCAGATTTTGATCCCACGGATGAACAAACTAGTGATGAAAGATCAGACGCGGAGTCATCCTCGTCACTACCAAAGGTTGACGCCTCAGAGCCTTTGGATAATGAAGATGTTGCACGGGCAATTAATCTTGCGTCAGTTCATGTCCATACTAATCAGGACGAGCTAGGTCTGGCAGCCATTGCACAAGATGATGCAGGGAAACAACACGACTTGCCACCAGGACCAGTTGTGACTGAAGAAGAGAAGGCTCGATCTTTACACCATCAAGAAGGAACTTCAGGTGCTCTAAACGAGGAAGCACGTAGAAGGATGGATGTTATTGCTACAAAGATCGATCAACTATTTAATATGATTGCAAAACTTGTTGTAAATGGGACGCAATCTGCTAATCCTCTACCACAAGTGGTGGATCCACAAATTGCCGAGTTGGAAGCTATGGCACAACACCAGCATACGCCTCGTGCAACAGGTGGAGTTGAGCAGCCTCAATTCACAGGAGGGGTGCATCTAAATATGCCAATTGCACCTACACATCCTATATCAGCAGCTCCTGCATTAGGGACACTAAGAGATTATCATGACATCGCTGAAGAGTTGATCAACAGAAAAATGAAGCAAATTGCAGAAGAACAAACACCTAGAACCCTTGAAAGTGAGTTGGAGAAGCCATATGAGGCGTGGCATGACAAGGTAGCTTTTCCTGCTGGATGGCGTCCACCAAAATTCAGGCAGTTTGATGGTAATGGTGATGCAAGGGAACACCTCATCTATTTTGAAGCAGCGTGTGGTGACACAGCCAATTCGCCCTCACTTTTACTTCGTCAGTTTTCATCATCATTGACAGGTCCGGCCTTTCATTGGTATAGTCGCTTACCTGCTGGTTCAGTACGCAGTTGGCAAACAATGAAGGATCTTTTTAAATCTCATTTCATTAGCATGAGCAAAGATACATCCCTTTTGGAGTTGTCACAGCTTAAACAAAGAAGAGATGAAAAGATAGATGACTATATCGTCCGATTTCGTAACAGTTATGTGCGCTTGACTAGAGAGATGCACCCAGAAGATGCTGTCGACATGTGTGTGCACGGAATGCAGCAACATTGGTCGTTAGAGGTTTCTAGGCGCGAGCCTAAAACTTTCAGTGCACTTGGTAATGCTGTTGCTGCCACCAAATTAGAATTTGAGAAGGCTCCACATATTATGGAGTTATACAAAAATGCAGGCACTTCAGATTACTCGAAGAAGTTTCAGTCAACGGCAAAACCATTTAATAATGGGAATAAGCCTAAAATACAAGCAGAAAGTAATACTACCAGGCTATCTACGATGGCTGTAGCACCTCGCCAAAATATGCAGGCTCTTGGAGTAAGGAA
>NW_021310109.1:0-1063 GCF_002162155.2 Triticum dicoccoides
TCAGCGTGACGTCACAGAGGCGTCAGCAGGGCTGACCAGGTCAAACCTGACGTGTGGGGGCCACACGTCAGTGACACTGGGGTTAACCCTGGGTCAAACCCGCACTGACCAGGGTTGACTTGGCTCTAGGGCCCACTGTCAGCGGCTGGTGGGGTGGCTAAAGGTGGGGATTAGCGCTAAATAAGCCGCCACGTCAGCCTCGCCGGAGTTTGGCCGGCGACGACCAAACCGCGCGGCGGTGCTTCGCCGGAATGGGCTACAGGCGGCGGAAAAGCGCGCGGAGACCACCGGGGCGTAGCCCGTCATCGTCCGCATCCAGTGGAGCATGTGGGATGAGCTGGGGAGGCCGGAGCTCGCCGGAGTGGAGCCCGAGGCGGCGGCCGGAGCTCGGGCGAGGTCGGGGTTGGCGTTCGGGGGCACGGGAGGGGAAGCTAGTGGCGGCTACGGGCTCCTGGAGACGTGTTGAGTGCGGTGGTGTGCTCGGCTTCGAGCTGCAACGGCTCCAGCCACGGTGGTGACGAGGCACGGCGGCGGCGAGCTCTCGGGTCCGGCGGAAGCAATGGCTAGAGCGGCCCAACGGCATGGGAAGAAGAGGGGAACGGTTTAGTGGCTCACCGCGAGTCCAACGAGCGCGAGGGCGAGGCCGGGGACGCTCTGTGGCCGGCGAATCAAGCGACGACGGCCATCGGTGCAGAGGAAGAAGATGGCGTCGATGGCGGCGCTCCAGGGCGTCCGGCGTCTTGTGGCTCCGTGGTAGGGACGGGAACATCACGGCGGAGCTCGGGGGCGCGTCGGAGAGGCGAGGGGAAGGCGGTGGCCGCGGTGGCTCTCGTCGGTGGCGGCGGCTCCGTTCGGGGAGGGAAACAGAGGAGGGGGGAGAGCGTTCGGGGAAGAGAGAGGGAGGGCTGGACGGCTCCGGGCGGCTGCGTGGCGTCTCCACGCATGGATAGGCTCGAAGGGGAGGCCTCCAGCGCGAAGCAGGAGGTGGCCGGAGCTCTTCGGGCGCGCGCCACGCCTCGCCTCTGCCTACTGGCAGAGGAAGAAGAGGACAAGGGGGGAAGGT
>NW_021310110.1:0-1049 GCF_002162155.2 Triticum dicoccoides
TGAGTGTTGATGACCGACACGTAAACGCACCCTGGGGTTCGTCAATCATGGAAATGACTCTGAGACCCCAAAATAGAGTAGTAGTCCAAGAAACGGGCCAGAATCGGCCCAAACTGTGATTGTTGATGACCGACACGTAAGCGCACCTTGGAGTTCGACAACCATGGAAATCGCTTTCGGACCCCAAAACGGTGAGTAATAGTCCATGAAACGGGCCAGAATCGGCCAAAACTGCGAGTGTTGATGACCAACACGTAAGCACACCTTGGAGTTCAACAACAATGGAAATCACTTCGGGACCCCAAAACCGTGAGTAATAGTCCACGAAACATGTCAGAATTGGCCAAAACTGTGAGTGTTGACGACCGACACATAAATGCACCCCGTGGTTCATCAATCGTGGAAATCCCTCTGGGTCTCCAAAACATTGAGTAATAGTGCACGAAACGGACACGATTCGGCCAAATATGTGAGTGTTGATGACCGACACGTAAACGCACCCTGGGGTTCGTCAATCATGGAAATGACTCTGAGACCCCAAAATAGAGTAGTAGTCCAAGAAACGGGCCAGAATCGGCCCAAACTGTGATTGTTGGTGACCGACACGTAAGCGCACCCTGGGGTTCGTCAATCATGGAAATCGCTTTGGGACCCCAAAACGGTGAGTAATAGTCCATGAAACGGGCCAGAATCGGCCAAAACTGCGAGTGTTGATGACCAACACGTAAGCACACCTTGGAGTTCAACAACAATGGAAATCACTTCGGGACCCCAAAACCGTGAGTAATAGTCCACGAAACATGTCAGAATTGGCCAAAACTGTGAGTGTTGACGACAGACACATAAATGCACCCCGGGGTTCATCAATGGTGGAAATCCCTCTGGGTCTCCAAAACATTGAGTAATAGTGCACGAAACGGACACGATTCGGCAAAATATGTGAGTGTTGATGACCGACACGTAAACGCACCCTGGGGTTCGTCAATCATGGAAATGACTCTGAGACCCCAAAATAGAGTAGTAGTCCAAGAAACGGGCCAGAATCGGCC
>NW_021310111.1:0-28216 GCF_002162155.2 Triticum dicoccoides
CATCTCGGTCATGACTACATGTCTCCCGAACCCGTAGGGTCTACACACTTAAGGTTCGATGACGCTAGGGTTATAAAGGAAGTTTGTATGTGGTTACCGAATGTTGTTCGGAGTCCCGGATGAGATCCCGGACGTCACGAGGAGTTCCGGAATGGTCCGGAGGTAAAGATTTATATATAGGAAGTCCTGTTTCGGCCATCGGGACAAGTTTCGGGGTCATCGGTATTGTACCGGGACCACCGGAAGGGTCCCGGGGGCCCACCGGGTGGGGCCACCTGCCCCGGGGGGCCACATGGGATGTAGGGGGTGCGCCTTGGCCTACATGGGCCAAGGGCACCAGCCCCTAGAGGCCCATGCGCCAAGATATAGGAAAAAGGGGAGAGTCCTAAAGGGGGAAGGCACCTCCGAGGTGCCTTGGGGAGGATGGACTCCTCCCCCCTCCTTAGCCGCACCCCTTTCTTGGAGTAGGGGGCAAGGCTGCGCCTCCCCCCTCTCCCCTGCCCCTATATATAGTGGAGGGGAGGGAGGGCATCCATACCTGAGCCCTTGGCGCCTCCCTCCCTCCCGTGACACCTCCTCCTCTCCCGTAGGTGCTTGGCGAAGCCCTGCAGGATTGCCACGCTCCTCCATCACCACCACGCCGTCGTGCTACTGCTGGATGGAGTCTTCCTCAACCTCTCCCTCTCTCCTTGCTGGATCAAGGCGTGGGAGACATCGTCGAGCTGTACGTGTGTTGAACGCGGAGGTGCCGTCCGTTCGGCACTAGGATCATCGGTGATCTGAATCACGACGAGTACGACTCCATCAACCCCGTTCACTTGAACGCTTCCGCTTAGCGATCTACAAGGGTATGTAGATGCACTCTCTTTCTACTCGTTGCTGGTCTCTCCATAGATAGATCTTGGTGATACGTAGGAAAATTTTTGAATTTGTGCTACGTTCCCCAACAAACATTACCATCGGCGTCCATCTTCTTCTTAAAGATCCATTTGTTTTCTATCGCTCACCGATCATCGGGTAAGTCTGTCAACGTCCACACTTTGTTTTCATACATGGATCCTATCTCGGATTGCATGGCTTCAAGCCATTTGTTGGAATCTGGGCCCGCCAACGCTTCTTCATAGTTCGAAGGTTCACTGTTGTCTAACAACATGATTTCCAAGACAGGGTTGCCGTACCACTCTGGTGCGGAACGTGTCCTTGTGGACCTTCGAAGTTCAGTCTTGATCCGAAGTATCTTGATCATCATCATTAACCTCCTCTCTTGTTGGTGCAGGCACCATAGGAACATCTTCCTGAGTTGCGCTACTCACCGTTTCAAGAGGCAGTACTTCATCAAGCTCTACTTTCCTCCCACTTAATTCTTTCACTACACCACGACACTCAAAGCAGCATCAAACAATCTGTCGGCATAGGTCACCTAAGGCGACAGATTTAGTGTTGGTAAAGACTTTTCCCGACAGAAACGAGGTGTCGCCTATAGTCCTGCCGGGAAAGGCCTTTACCGACAGATAAATCTACGCCGACACACATTATGACAACATTGATGAGATCTATCCCGACAGACATTTCTACACCGACAGACGCTACAACACCGACAGATCATCTGACAATGTGCTATGCCGACAGATATAGCAATGGCCATTGTTATGCCGACAGTTAAGCTGTTAGTGTGATATGCCGACAGAAAGTGCGACGCCCAATACTTCTGCCGACACATTTGCTGCCACGGTTCTACATTTTAGCACTAATGCAAATACACCGTATTTTTACATTAAATCACATTCATAATATTTCATTCATGTTCAGTACACAATGCATATACAAACAATTGCACTCCTATTCATCAAAAAATGTCATTCATCCATACCATACATTAACATATATAAAGATTCATTTGTTTTCTTCGCTCGAGTTAGCTACAACCATCAAGGAGATACATAAGTTGACATATAGAGACAAGTTGCGAAATTTGATCGCTAAGATCCTAACAGACCAAATGTTCGATCACTTGACCACTACAAAATATTATGGAAGAGACCAAGTCTTCAATCACCAAACCAACATCAACCTCTGTATGAACAAAAGGTGTCAACCATGCTATTTTCTGCCATTTGTCCCTGCAAAAGAAATTACTACCTTCTTGGATAAAAGGACCAAATAGGCATAAAATGAAAAACCTTTCGGATCTTTCGGATCATGTTGGTACTACTTTATTTTGTTAATAAGAGGGCCGTATGCATCATGCTGATGCAGAGGCCGGGGTATCCCCCCTTTTCGAAAAAAAGGCATAAAATGAAAAACCTTTACACACTTTACAGAGTAATAAATCCATCAGGGCATGTCACCTTTTAAGAAACCAATGGAGCTGGTATATAATAACAACAGGAAGATAACTAATGTCTGAAGCAACAAGGGACATACTTGATCAATCTTGATGTAAAGTATCCAGTAGTTTCTGCATAAGGCAAAACAAATTTGGATGTAAGCTGAAACATATGCCAGCATATAAAACATTAAAATGACAAATTAGTTTGTGATGTAAATAAGTAGCGTAGGATCTGAAATATATACCAGAATATATTAGCAATGCAAACAATAGAGCTGTCAGAATTACCGACAATCAGTAGTTGAAGTATGGTAATAATACAATGTCATTCCTGACATGACTGGTGATCCTATTCTGGACGGTTTAATGTGTAGATAGCAAGCAAACATGAAAGGAACAGGGAAAGTATCAATACATTGTTTCTTTTGCTATATCATGTCTGAATAGAGATACTAATTTTTGGACAGCAAGCTTGAGGTGATCATGGCTGAATCCCCTACAAGTTTAACTGTGGCTACCTTAGTGTAACTGGAGAATCCCCTACAAATTTAACTAGAGAATCCCCTACAAGTTTAATCATGGCTACCTTGGCAAAAGCTCAGGCCATCTGCAAATATACAGTGGTTGACAAGTGGGCCGTCTTACCTTTTTTTTGTCTTTTTTTCACTACCGCCACTGCCTTGCTGGTGGCTGCGAGGCAGCTGATGCACATGTCGTTGGGGTGGCATGTGGCTCACGTTGTGTGTAGTTCATGTGCACATGCCAGCTCACGCCGGATATATCGTCTGGACTGAGGTGAACACAAAATGTTCAAGGTGTAATTTATTAAAGCAACGAGAATTGCTATGTTTTTGCTTCACGTACGGATGCATACGTGTCCGCTTGCATCCCTACACATAGATGGTTCCACCCCGCTACCACAAATAGTGCATAAACCAAGCGAACCTAAAATTGTACGCCAAGAATGTGTCTATAGCCAGGCGCGGCGGAGTGTGCCTTTCTGTCTAGTATACTTAGGAGTGACACAAACAGGATGTGGTATGGCTGAAACAACAAAACTTTTAAACTGTCAGAATGTCTTATTTAGTTAACTAGAAAATTTTCAAGTTGTTAACCCTGAGCATTTTCCTGTCAGCAAGTTCAGTAGCTTGACTGAACAGTTATGTTGCAATTGAGAATATTTGCATATATAGAAGCTCCCTTCGTACCACTGAACATATAAGATGTACTCCCTCCGTCCCATAATGTAAGACGTTTTTTGACACTAGTGTAGTGTCAAAAAATGTCTTACATTATGGGACGGAGGGAGTAGTAGATTAGAAACAAACTTACTTATCTTTGTGGCTAGATCTTTATCTGTACTAGCTCGAAAAAACATGGCATGAAGGATATTCCAAAAGAATGTTGGGCAGGGAAATAAAATTCAGCTTTTTCCTCAGGCGACTACACAGGGTAGTTTTGCTAGCATTAGTTCCATACTTCCATGATAGTTGTTCCAGAAGTGCACAATGATGCTTTACTAGCCTGAAAAGAAATAACACTTTCTTAGTTCATTCACATAGTACTGAATGCAGAATCAAATTGCCAGCAGGCGTGCAGCATCAATATCAAAGTGCCATGTTGACTATGAGCATAAGCAGAATTTAGCTGCTATAGGTTTCACATACTAACAATTAATTAATTTGCATAAAATTCACCTTTGGCTCTGTTGGTTAGTACACTTAGCTACAAAAGGTGTGGTTGCTTTGAGAAGTAACAGAGGAACCTTACCATTACCAACCATGGTATAAACATTTTGTCTGAAAACAATGAGTGAACACTCTTTTTTTCTATTACTGATCTAATTGTTGATAGAGAACACTGTATGCTAATATAATTACGCAGCCATCTGATTCATGTGCTTATAATGCATAATGCAATTAACTAGATGCATGTTACTTTTCAGTACGTAACTGAACCACAATTCCTAGTATAGTCGTAGAGAGAACCACTCATGTCAGTCTGGTGACATGTACTTCTTTGGGACTGGATCCAGTTCGTGATATGTGGCGCATTTTGTGTTCTTGGTAGGAAAGCAGAAGACAGGTCATTGTTCTTCTAAATGGAGGAAACTAGCGCAACCTCACCCTTGCCAGTCTTGGCATGCCCAACCGGTCCGCGTAGTGTTCCAGCCATCTTAGGTGAATTCTTAGCATCAAGAGTGCTAATCTTCCTGGTTCTTCCTGCAAAGGGAAATAGGAAGACTGAGACCCAATCATTTCAAAGGTAGTAGTAATTAGTAAATACTGAAACCCTGAGACTACATGCTGGATATAAATGTGATAAGAGACAGGCCTGAGAGGTTGAGCTCAGCTACAAACATAGAGTCCACAAGCTTCAGAACATCCCCAGCAATAGTCAAACCTCATTAAAGTTGAGATAAATTGCAAAGTTCTACTTATGAGAAGGAAGCTAGCCTGAACTAAAACCAGCAGCATGTTTCTAGATAGGCACGTCACCCATGGAAGAGCAAGTGAAATACTCCCTCCGTCCGGAAATACTTGTCATCAAAATGGATAAAGGAATGTATCTAGACGTATTTTAGTTCTAGATACATCTCTTTTTATCCGTTTTGATGACAAGTATTTTCAGACGGAGGGAGTATAATGCATCTCACTGAATCCACGAAACACCCAGGCCAAGGCATGGCGCACAAATCTACTAATTGTCGGGCAGGCTTATAGAAACCATTCTCTGAAACAACACATGTTGCAGAAGACATCCCAAATCAACAACAACAAAAACAACATTATAATAACATGATGGTACTAATTGAGAATGAAGAGTTGCAACATAGCTAAGTGAATAAACAATGTAGACAGGACTATAAATTACAGAAACATATAATAAGATAGTATGTAACACCGGTTAGTAAAATATATATACTTCAATCTGTCCTGAAATCAACTAAATACTTAATTTACCATAATTATAAAATGAGTGATGGATGGTTAGCACTCTGAAATCTCCAATCTCAAACGAACTAACATGATCTTGTTCAGTTCATCGTTGAGCCAACAAGATTCATTGGCAATCACATTCATGGAGAAACGAGAAATAACCTATTAAGCAGAAAGGGGAGAGGGGAGCCATTGCCGATGGTGGATGTGGGATGGTGGGGCGGAACCTCTAGATGTAGAGGGCTGGGTGGCTCCTCGGTTGCGGACGGCATCACCCTAGGTTGGATCGAACCTTCAGGTGGCACTGCCGGTAGTCAGAGAAGCAGAGCCGTGAGCACATCGGCATGAATCTTACCTACAGCGGCCTGGATCTTGAGGAAGTACGGCGGGGCTGCTCAGCGGCAGTCGACTCCATGCTGGCGGTTGGCGGCGCGGCTCCTCTGCGGCGGCCGACTTGACTCCTTGCTGCGGGCGGAGGAGGGGCTCCACTACTGCAGACGATGAGGTGGCACCTTGGGCTTGGACTGTGGGGAAGAACCACGTGGTAGAAGGAAGCTTCGGGAGGCGCCGCCGGTGATGGGAGAGGAGGCGGCGCGAGCAAATCGGCAGGCAGGTCAGGGGTGGCGGCGGCGGCAGATGACCTAGGTTTAGGTGGGAGTGTGGCGTGGGAGAAAGGGATAAGATGGGGGTGGGGGATTGAGTGGACCGGGAGGCTTGGAGTGTCTCGCGCGCAACTTGTCCCGCGTGGTCCGAAATAAGTGAGCCAGGCCCAAACATACGCCGACACTCTTTCTATCCCAAAGCAACACCGACACATGATCTAATAGCAAAAAACTTATACCGACACATAGTATGTCCACAAAGCGGTCATCCATTGCCGACAGACAGATCATCGAAAGACGAGAACAACATCAACAATTAGTGTGTCGGTATTGTTACGAGCAGATAAAGTGTCGGTAATGTACACTTATACCAACAGATGCATGTCGTTATTGTGGTGTCGTGGTGTAGTGTTTCGAGAGAAACTCTTTCTCCAGAAAGGATTCGTTCTTGGCAACAAAGATCTTGCCTTCGGATCTTAAGTAGAAAGTATACCCTATGGTTTCCTTAGGGTATCCTATGAATACGCATTTTTCCGACTTGGGTTCGAGCTTCTCAGGTTGAAGTTCCTTGACATAAGCATCGCATCCCCAAACTTTCAGAAACGACAGCTTAGGTTTCTTCCCAAACCATAATTCATACAGTGTCATCTCAACGGATTTGGATGGTGCCCTATTTAAAGTGAATGTAGCTGTCTCTAGAGCGTATCCCCAAAATGATAGCGGTAAATCAGTAAGCGACATCATAGATCGCACCATATCCAATAGAGTGCGATTACGATGTTCGGACACACCATTTCGCTGAGGTGTTCCAGGCGGCGTGAGTTGTGAAACGATTCTACATTTTCTTAAGTGTGTACCAAATTCGTGACTTAAATATTCACCCCCACGATCTGATCGTAAGAACTTTATCTTTCGGTCACGTTGATTCTCTACCTCATTCTGAAATTCCTTGAACTTTTCAAAGGTCTCAGACTTGTGTTTCATCAAGTAGACATACCCATATCTACTCAAGTCATTAGTGAGAGTGAGAACATAACGATATCCTCCGCGAGCCTCAACGCTCATTGGACCGCACACATCAGTATGTATGATTTCCAATAAGTTGGTCGCTCGCTCCATTGTTCCGGAGAACGGAGTCTTGGTCATCTTGCCCATGAGGCATGGCTCGCATGTGTCAAATGATTCATAATCTAGAGACTCTAAAAGTCCATCAGCATGGAGCTTCTTCATGCGCTTGACACCAATGTGACCAAGGCGGTAGTGCCACAAGTATGTGGGACTATCGTTATCAACTTTACATCTTTTGGCATCCACACTATGAATATGTGTAACATTACGCTCGAGATTCATTGAGAATCAACCATTCACCAGCGGGGCATGACCACAAAACATATCACTCATATAAATAGAACAACCATTATTCTCGAATTTAAATGAGTAGCCATCTCGAATTAAACGAGATCCTGATACAATGTTCATGCTCAAAGCTGGTACTAAATAACAATTATTGAGGTTCAAAACTAATCTCGTAGGTAAATGCAGAGGTAGCGTGCCGACGCGATCACATCGACCTTGGAACCATTCCCGACGCGCATCGTCACCTCGTCCTTCGCCAGTCTCCGCTTATTCCGCAGCTCCTGCTTTGAGTTACAAATATGAGCAACCGCACCGGTATCAAATACCCAGGAGCTACTACGAGCACTGGTAAGGTACACATCAATTACATGTATATCACATATACCTTTGGTTTTGTCGGCCTTCTTGTCCGCTAAGTACTTGGGGCAGTTCCGCTTCCAGTGACCACTTCCCTTGCAATAAAAGCACTCAGTCTCAGGCTTGGGTCCATTGCTTGACTTCTTCCTGGCAACTGGCTTACCAGGCGCGGCAACTTCCTTGCCATCCTTCTTGAAGTTCTTCTTACCCTTGCCCTTCTTGAACTTAGTGGCTTTATTCACCATCAACACTTGATGCTCCTTTTTGATCTCCACCTCCGCTGATTTCAGCATTGAATATACCTCAAGAATGGTCTTTTCCATCCCCTGCATATTGAAGTTCATCACAAAGCTCTTGTAGCTTGGTGGGAGCGACTGGAGGATTCTATCAATGACCGCGTCATCCGGGAGATTAACTCCCAGCTGAGTCAAGCGGTTGTGCAACCCAGACATCTTGAGTATGTGCTCACTAACAGAACTGTTTTCCTCCATCTTACAGCTAAAGAACTTGTCGGAGACTTCATATCTCTCGACCCGGGCATGAGCTTGGAAAACCATTTTCAGCTCCTCGCACATCTCATATGCTCCGTGTTTCTCAAAACGCTTTTGGAGCCCTGGTTCTAAGCTGTAAAGCATGCCACACTGAACGAGGGAGTAATCATCAGCACGAGACTGCCAAGCGTTCATAACGTCTTGGTTCTCTAGGATTGGTGCTTCACCTAGCGGTGCTTCTAGGACATAGTCTTTCTTGGCAGCTATGAGGATGATCCTCAGGTTCCGGACCCAGTCCGTATAGTTGCTGCCATCGTCTTTCAGCTTGGTTTTCTCTAGGAACGCGTTGAAGTTCAGATGGACATGAGCGTTGGCCATTTGATCTACAAGACATATTGTAAAGATTTTAGACTAAGTTCATGATAATTAAGTTCATCTAATCAAATTATTTATGAACTCCCACTTAGACAGACATCCCTCTAGTCATCCAAGTGAAACATGATCCGAGTCAACTAGGCCGTGTCCGATCATCACGTGAGACAGACTAGCTAACATCGGTGAACATCTTTATGTTGATCGTATCTACTATACGACTCATGCTCGACCTTTCGGTCTTCCGTGTTCCGAGGCCATGTCTATACATGCTAGGCTCGTCAAGTCAACCTAAGTGTATTGCGTGTGTAAATCTGGCTTACACCCGTTGTATTCGAACGTTAGGATCTATCACACCCGATCATCACGTGGTGCTTCGAAACAACGAACCTTGGGAACACTTTTCTTGAAATTATCATGAGGGATCATCTTACTTACTACCGTCGTTCTAAGTAAACAAGATGGAAAAACATGATAAACATCACATGCAATCATAATAGTGATATGATATGGCCAATATCGTATAGCTCCGTTGATCTCCATCTTCGGGGCTCCATGATCATCTTCGTCACCGGCATGACACCATGATCTCCATCCTCATGATCTCCATCATGGTGTCTTCATGAAGTTGTCACGCCAGCGACTACTTCTACTTATATGGCTAACGCGTTTAGCAATAAAGTAAAGTACTTTACATGGCGTTCTTCAATGACACGCAGGTCATACAAAAATTAAAGACAACTCCTATGGCTCCTGCCGGTTGTCATACTCATCGACATGCAAGTCGTGATTCCTATTACAAGAACATGATCTCATACATCACATATATATATCATTCATCATTCATCACAACTTTGGCCATATCACATCACAAAACACTTGCTGCAAAAACAAGTTAGACGTCCTCTAATTGTTGTTGCAAGTTTTTACGTGGCTTCTATAGGTGATCTAGCAAGAACGTTTTCTTACCTGCGTTAAAGCCACAACGTGATTTGTCAACTTCTATTTACCCTTCATAAGGACCCTTTTCATCGAATCCGCTCCAAGTAAAGTGGGAGAGACAGACACCCGCTAGCCACCTTATGCAACTAGTGCATGTCAGTCGGTGGAACCTGTCTCACGTAAGCGTATGTGTAAGGTCGGTCCGGGCCGCTTCATCCCACAATACCGCTGAAGCAAAATAAGACTAGTAGTGGCAAGAAAGTTGACAACATCTACGCCCACAACAAATTGTGTTCTACTCGTGCAAAGAGAACTACGCATAGACCTAGCTCATGATGCCACTGTTGGGAACGTTGCATAAAATAAAAAATTTCCTACGTTCACCAAGATCAATCTATGAGTTCATCTAGCAACGAGAGAGAAGATGGCATCTACATACCCTTGTAGATCGCGAGCGGAAGCGTTCAAGAGAACGGGGTTGATGTATTCGTACACGTCGTGATCCAATCATCGGAGATCCTAGCGCCGAACGGACGACACCTCCGCGTTCAACACACGTACGGTCAGCGTGACGTCTCCTCCTTCTTGATCCAGCAAGGGGGAAGGAGAGGTTGATGAAGATCCAGCAGCACGACGGCGTGGTGGTGGATGCAGCAGGGATCCGGCAGGGCTTTGCCAAGCGTCTGCGGGAGGAGGAGGTGTAGCAAGGGGGAAGGGAGGTGCCAAGATGCAGGGTGCGGCTGCCCTTCCTCCCCTCCACTATATATAGGGGCTAGGGGGTGCATGCCCCCTTGGAGATCCCATCTAGAGGGGGGCGGCGGCCCCCGGGGCAACGTCCCCCTTAGGGTTTCCAACCAGGGGGGCGCATGCCCCCTCGGGGGGCAACGACCCCCTAGGGTTTCCAACCAGGGGGGGCGCATGCCCCCTCGGGGGGCAACGGCCCCCTAGGGTTTCCAACCCTAGGCGCCTTGGGCCCTTGGGTGGGGCGCACCAGCCCACCAGGGGCTGGTTCCCACGCCACTTCAGCCCATGGGGCCCTCCGGGATAGGTGGCCCCACCCGGTGGACCCCTGGGACCCTTCCGGTGGTCCCGGTACAATACCGGTGACCCCCGAAACTTTCCCGGTGGCCGAAACTGGACTTCCTATATATAAATATTTACCTCCGGACCATTCTGGAACTCCTCGTGACGTCCGGGATCTCATCCGGGACTTCGAACAACTTTCGGGTTACTGCATACTAATATCTCTACAACCCTAGCGTCACCGAACCTTAAGTGTGTAGACCCTACGGGTTCGGGAAATATGCAGACATGACCGAGATGCCTCTCCGGTCAATAACCAACAACGGGATCTGGATACCCATGTTGGCTCCCACATACTCCTCGATGATCTCATCGTATGAACCATGATGTCGACGATTCAATCAACCCTGTATTCAATTTCCTTTGTCAATCGGTACGTTACTTGCCCGAGACTCGATCGTCGGTATCCCAATACCTCGTTTAGTCTCGTTACCGGCAAGTCACTTTACTCGTACCATAATGCATGATCCCATGACCAGACACTTGGTCACATTGAACTCATTATGATGATGCATTACCGAGTGGGCCCAGAGATACCTCTCCGTCATACGGAGTGACAAATCCCAGTCTCGATTCGTGCCAACCCAACAGACACTTTCGGAGATACCCGTAGTGCACCTTTATAGCCACCCAGTTACGTTGTGACGTTTGGTACACCCAAAGCACTCCTACGGTATCCGGGAGTTGCACAATCTCATGGTTTAAGGAAATGATACTCGACAATTGGAAAAGCTCTAGCTAAACGAACTACACGATCTTTGAGCTATGCTTAGGATTGGGTCTTGTCCATCACATCATTCTCCTAATGATGTGATCCCATTATCAATGACATCCAATGCCCATAGTCAGGAAACCATGACTATCTGTTGATCAACAAGCTAGTCAACTAGAGGCTCACTAGGGACTTGTTGTGGTCTATGTATTCACATGTGTATTACGATTTCCGGATAACACAGTTATAGCATGAATAATAGACAATTATCATGAACACAGAAATATAATTATAACCATTTTATTATTGCCTCTAGGGCATATTTCCAACACATGTTTGGCTGTGCGGAGAAAGCGTGAACTAGGGCGCTGGAGGTTGAGGGTGTGAGAATGGATAAGCAAAGGAGGAAGAAGGCGTGGGTGAAAATGGGGAACCATTATCCCTTTACAGAGGCGATGAAAGCGGTGCGCCTCCCCACTTGCCCGTTAAGAATCGCTTATTTCCCAAGCGCCACGATTGATTACGCGGTTGGGTTACCCATACCCGTATTGATGGAAATGCCGTAATAAGGGGACATGATCTCTGCTGTGACAAGACGTGCCAAGGAAACCGCCTCGCAATATGCGCTATGGCTGGTTGTGGGAAAACGGTTTGAATAATGACCCGACCATAGTGTCATGTCACTTTGTCTAAAGTTGTCAGCAGATTATATTTGTGAATATCATTCTCTCTATGGTGGTGTATGAAGATCATCTTGCAGATCCGGACATGATCCAAGTGTTCGATAATTATTTTGGAGTATTCAGAGAAGGAACCCGCCTTGCAATGCCGAAGATAAACTGCGCGTCGAACTCATCATCATTGAAGCCTGGTTCAGGGGCTACTGAGGGAGTCTTGGATTAAGGGGTATCCGGACAGCCGTACTATATACTTTGTCCAGACTGTTGGACCATGAAGATACAAGTCTCAAGACTCCGTCACGTGTCCGGATTGGACTCTCCTTTGCGTGGAAGACAAGCTTGGCCATCCAGATATTATATTTCCTTCTTTGTAACTAACTCCATGTAAACCCTAGCCCTCTCCGGTGTCTATATAAGCCGGAGGGTTTAGTCCTTAGGGACAGAATCATAATCATCATAGGCTAGCTTCTAGGGTTTAGCCTCTACGATCTCGTGGTAGATCAACTCTTGTAACACTCATATCATCGATATCAATCAAGTAGGAAGTAGGGTTTTACCTCCATCAAGAGGGCCCGAACCTGGGTAAACATTGTGTCCCTTGCCCCCTGTTACCATTAGCCTAAGACGCACAGATCGGGACCCCCTACCCGAGATCCGCCGGTTTTGACACTGACACTAACGCCCCTGAAGAATTTCATCACGAAGTCGATGGAGGAGCGTCAGCGTTGTTGGGGTCGTTTGTTGTAGCGGGGCCTATCGCAGTGTCATCCAGATCTTCATTTTCATCAGTGTCGCGGCATGAGGAATATAAACTGGGCACCAAAGGAGGAACTTCAACCTTCTTGAATTTCTTCGGAGGAGGCTTAGACCAGCCAAAGTTCTGCTTAAAGCCCATCTGCTTGAGATCCTCATCACCATAGAGATGAGACAGAATAGCCCAGGTGCGATCAAAAACTTCATTGAGGTAGTAATGGTACTTCTTCACTGAATTATATGTGGCAGTCATGTTGTGAAGAATAGAACCTGTGACGCCCTTGATTCAATCATACACTAATCATACATGCAAATGTGTACGATCAAGATCAAGGACTCACGGGAAGATATCACAACACAACTCTAGACACAAAATAAAATAATACAAGCTTTATATTACAAGCCAGGGGCCTCGAATACATAAGCTCGAAAACACAAGAGTTAGCGGAAGCAACAATATCTGAGTACAGACATGAGTTAGACAAGTTTGCCTTAAGAAGGCTAGCACAAAAGCAACATGATCGAAAAGGCAAGGCCTCCTGCCTGGGAGCCTCCTAACTACTCCTGGTCGTCGGCGGTCTTCACGTAGTAGTAGGCACCCTCGTGGTAGTAGCAATCATCGTCAAAGGTGGCGTCTGGATCCTGGGCTCCGACATCTGGTTGCATCAACCGGAAAGAAGAAGAAAGGGGGAAAAGGGGGAGCAAAGCAACCGTGAGTACTCATCCAAAGTACTCGCAAGCAAGGATCTACACTACATATGCAACATTATCAAAGGAAGGCTGTATATGTGGACTGGGCTGCAGAAATGCCAGAATAGAGAGAAGGCCTAGTCCTATCGAAGACTAGCATCTTCTAGAAACCACCATCTTGCAGCAAACAGGAGGGAGTATAGTAGCATAAAGTAAAGTAGTAGTAGTGTTATCAACCTCGGCCAGAGATGCTTTCTCGACTCCCTGTGAGAAAGCAATCCCAGAGCCATACTATCCGGTTATCACCTCATCACAATCCAATTCTCATCACCATCCAATTTTCATCACAAGTATCCAGTTCTAGTTGTATCGATCGGGATACAACTCCAAGTGTCCGTTACCGTAGGACAGGCTATGCATAGATTAGTTCTTCCCTGCAGGGGTGCACCAACTTACCCACCATGCTCGCTTAACTCCGGCCGGACACACTTTCCTGGGTCATGCCCGGCCTCGGCCAAACAATACGCCGCAACCCGACCTAGACTTAAAAGAGAGGTCAGCACGCCGGACTAAATCTATGCCCCCAGGGGTCATGGGCCATCTCCCCGGGAACTCCTGCACGTTGCGTATGCGGCCGGTGAGCAGACCTAGCTACCTCCTTGAAAAAGGTAGGAGCTTACCAGTCCAACCCGGCGCACGCCACTCAGTCGCTGACGTCTATTAAGCTTCGGCTGATGTATACGACGCAGAACGCCCATACTATGCCCACGTGATGGTTAGTGCTATCAGGCTAGAGGCCCCTCGGATCAAATATCCAAATCGTAGTGGATTAGGAACGCGCGGTAACAAGCAGAGACTCACGAAAGATGTGACCCCGTTGCCCCGTCTCGAGGACTTGCGGCAAGGGCTAAGAATGCCCGGCCACGCCTCATAATTATCTCGCGGGCACCCTCCAGGTCAACCCGTCTCCACATCACTCGCGGGTACCCCTCAGGGTCGAGCCGCCCTTCCAAGTAACAGTTGTAAAGTCCAAGTATCCGTGTGTCCAAACATCAAGGGGAAAACCCAAGGAATCACCCCCGGTGAATTCCACTCGATGTAATCATCAAGGTGAACATAAGAGGAATCACCCCCGAGGTTCACACTTGAGGGGTTGCACGACAGAGTCGTATCGGAAGTGGTTAAAGAGGAAATCACCCTCGATGACCACGACCGAATAGCTACACTACAGGGTTAACATCAGAAGTGTTGTAGAGGTCTCACCCTTGGCACTCGATAGTATCCCAGTAGTGTCGAGCAACTAAGGGGAAAGTGATGTGCGGTGCCGGGGCCTGTACTTCGATCCCGTTGTTCGGGTCTTCGATGATGAAGCGGGGCAACAAGGACAAGGTGTAGGTCACTGATGGATCACTAACCAACCTATACTAAGCAGTTTAGGATAAGCCGGTAAGGTAACAATAAGCAGGTTACAAAAGCAGGCTATGCATCAGAATAGGAGCAAACAATAACAATAGCAAAATTTAATGCAAGCATGAGAGAATGAAATGGGCGATATCGGGATGATCAAAGGGGGGGCTTGCCTGGTTGCTCTGGCAAGGAGGGGTCATCATCGACGTAGTCGATCACAGGGGCAGCATCGGTCTCGGGGTCTACCGGAGAGAAGAGGGGGAAGAAACAGTAAATATAAAGCAAACATAGCATAACAGGACAACAGGCAGAGCTAGACGTGTTCTAACACGGTGCTACACGATACCGGCGAGGGGGGAAGTCAACCGGGAATGTTTTCCCGGTTCCGGACCTGTGTCAGACAGATGACCGGAGGGGAAATGTTCCATGTTCATCATGCTAGAGGCATGTGACGGATGAACGGACCGCGTATCCTGATCCGTTGGATTTTTCTGAGCAACTTTCATGTAGAAAACATTTTCATTCGAGTTACGGTTTATTTTCTATGATTATGCAAAGATTAAACAAAATCCTGGAATTATCTAAATTAATAGAAATGAATTAGGACGCCAGCAGAGTGTCAGCATGACATCAGCAGGTCAACAGACCCGCTGACTGATCAAACTGAATAGTGGGTCCCACCTGTCATAGGCAGTGGATTAACAGAACATTAAACTAACTAAAAAGAGGTTAATTAACAGCTGGGCCCCACATGTTAGTGACTAATTAACTTAACTAATCAGTTTTATTTAGAAAGACGTTTATTTAACTAATATGCGATGGGGCCCGCGTGTCAGTGACACTGTGTGCCCAGTCAGCACAGTTGACCACGGTCAACATGGTCAACTGGGGCCGGGGGGGCACGGGTAGTGACCCAGAGGCGGGCCCCGCTGGTGCCAGGTCAGCGTCGGCGCCGGAGCAACGCCGGCGAGGCCATCCGCGGCGGATCCGCGCCGGAGTTGGCCGGAATTCGCGCGCAGGGCGCGAAGGGGGTGTGGCCGAGTGCGTTCGATCGGGCGTCCGACGCCGCATCGATCTACGGCGGTCCCGTGGGCTAACTCGGCTGGAGTGGAGCGCTACATCAACGACGGCGGGCGGCGCGTTCAGACGGAGTTCGGGATCGGCGCTACAGAGCGCGTGCAAGCGAAGTAAAGGGCTAGGCGAGGTCTATGGCGCTCCAGGAGCTCGTCGGAGCTACTAGCTCGAGCGGAGGAGCTCGGTGGCGAGCTCTACGACGACAATGGCGGACGGCGGAGCTCGGCTTGCGGGCGAGCTAGCTACGGCGCGAGGAAGAGCACGGGGAGAGAGGGAGAGGGAGGCGGAGCTCACCGTGCGGCCAAGAAAAGCCCGTGCGAGCTTAGGAGCAGCAGGGGGTGGCCCGAGTGGATGGCGATGGCGACCACCGAAGCGGAGGAAGGTGGCGATCCGGCGAGGCAGAGGGGCTCCGAGGCTCGTGGTGTGGTCGCGGTCATCGTGGTCGAGGATGAGCGGGGCTCCTGGACGCAGCCAGACGGAGGACGGTCGCCGGTGGACACGCGCACGGCGAGGCCGCAGCGATGGCTATGCCTGGGCCGGCATGGCGCGGTAGATCTAGGGGAGAGGGGAGAAAGAATAAGCTAGGAGGGCGAGTGGGTGGATGAGAGCAGGGGGATCGAGGCGTCGAGGCGCTGGCGGCCTTATCCTCCTCCCGGCGTCGCCGGCGAGGCGGTCGGGCGGGAACGGCGCCTGTAGCGGCCCGGGTCAGAGGAACAAGGGATGAGGGGGAGAGCAACCGAGGAGGGGGCGTGGGCCGGCCTAGTTGGGCCAGCTGGCTCGAGCGGGCCGAAGCCCAAGTGGGACAGGGGCCTTTTCCCTTTTTTATTTAAATAGAGAAAGAAAGGAAGTTAATTGGGCATCCAAATATCTTAACTAAATTATGGAACTGGGCCCCTAAAAGCCAAGGCATTGTTAGCCAGTGCCACAAATAGTTTGGAGGCCAGGGGATGTCTTTTACATTTTTCACAATTAAAATGACATTCAAAAATGTTGAAGTTGCAATGAAATAATTGCTACTGTCCATCTTAGCTCAATGGTGATGTTGTTTTCCTTAACAAATAATTGTTATGGAATTTTTGACAAATGATGAACATTTTTTCAGGAACTTTTGAGCAACTTCAAACTTCACTTGAATTTGATTTGACTGGAATTTCAAATGGGATATTGAACAAAGATGATTAAGCACTGTTTAAAAAAAATGATTAGGCTTAATCATAGAGAGTTACTGTGGCATGACACTGGGGGTGTTACAAATCTCCTCCACTACAAGAAATCTCGTCCCGAGATTTAAGTGGGGAAGTAATGAGTAACTTCGGGAGGACTGACCCTTTTAGGGTTAATTATCTAGTGAACAAATCAGGGAATGTGACGGAAGTATCTCTCGATTTGAAATTTAAGAAAATGTCCGAGAGCAAAATATGAAGTTACAATAAGAAAAAGTTTCAAGTGAATGGACAAACGATCGATACCTGAACAGAGTGTGAGAAGGGTTCAGAACATCGGGAATAAATCCTCTCTCGAAGGGTGGCTTACGATAACACACAAAGCCAAGAGCATAAGATACTTCGGCATCAAGGTTGTACATGAGAGTCAGGCTTCGATCCTGTGGAACTATGGGTTATGGGCCCACCATGTGGGTTAAAAGTAGAAAGAGCGGTGACATGTTACATGTTATGATAGCAAGCTCTATCGAAGGATAGACTGTCAGTTATGTTGTCAACAACGTTGGTACCAAGGGCGAGGGACGAAGAGAACCACATTCCTGCTCGTTGAACGAGGCGGTCCAATCGGCAAGGATCGCGTCCATCGGTGGTTATCGGAATGTTAACAACAATGGTAACAGGGTCTCACTGACAAGGTTGTACATCGGGGCGCTTTATAAACAGGGAATTATTTCTGCTTATATCATATAGATCACAAGAAGGTTAAACAAACCAATGGAAAGGAAGCTGAAATTATCGGATTAATCAGACCAATGGAAAGGAAAATGTGTTTACACACCAGAATTGGGAGTATAACCTTCCCAAGGGGAAACGGAGCAGGATAAACATGATATGGCAGCAAGTTCAATAGCATTTAGATAAAGGGGGCGAGGGAAGAATCATGATATTACCCATACAACGGTGTTTGGATAATAGATCAAGAAACATTCGACAATGTGTTTCCAATGTTCTTGTTGATATTCGGAATACCTCAGTCATGTTTCGAGGTAGCATTACCATGGTGTTCCGAGTAGGGGTTGGAGTTGAAGATCACCAGAAATACTCAAAGAACAATTGCAGGAATAGCAAGGAGTCCAAGGTATAACCAAGACATGATCAATCATGTGTTGGAAAGAAGACAAGGGGGTAGTCGATGATAACTCAAATCATCGTAGGTCAAGGATAGTATTTCTCACCATGAATTCAATTGTTATTTCAACAGAAGTCAAAATGTTAATACTGATCACGACGCCTTTGTCGAGAGGCTCTACGAATATGCCATCGAGGAGCGATGCCATAAGGCAACAGGAAGGATGAAGCGAAAGGCTATTGGAACCACGGATACGACACAAGCTCAAAATCAAGCTTGTTGTTCGAGGTGAATTGATAAAATGAGGAAGATCGACGTAAGCTTAGCTCATTGTCGGAAGTTGCTCCGGGAAGAAGCTCCGGGTAGCACAATTAAAATTTAGTATGATAATGCTATAGCCGATCAGGCAAGGAATGACTTGACGGATTATTAAACTCGTAAGCAATGAAAATTACTTAAGAGTTATAGAATCAGATTGCGGAATCGATTCACTTATCGGTGTTCTCGAGTGACTAATAACCCACCCGTGGAAAATTTAGAATCGACAAAAATAATAGTAGAGGAAGAACTCATAAGAAGTTATGTGGTTTCATGATATTCCCGAGATACCGGAGGGTAATACTCGACGATAGATCAAAGCAGAGGTTGGAGTAGGTATTGCTCTGCAGAAGACAAGTGCTTGAACTTGCACGAGAAATGGTATTTAAAGGAGAACATGGTCGGAACCACGATTGCAAAAGGCCAGATCCCAGATATAAGATGAACTTATACCAAGGGAATAATTAACTTAAGAGAAGCTTTAATGATAGGATCTACATCGTGTCCATGGGCATGAACACAATGTTCAAGGTCGACTCCCACTTCTTCAATGCATAACCATTCATTCACTTCTCGCTTTTGATGAAGTTGTAGTGTTAAAGATTTATCTGGTGAAGCACCAGAAGAGTATGACTCGCATAACTTTCGAGTTCACACAGATTAGGAAAGGCATAGGTTCAACCCATCGGGGCATCTTAGGAACATTTGCAAAAACTTCAGAGGTAATTAACTCAAGCTCGGAAGCAGAGCATGGTTAACAAAGCAGAGAATACAATTTACCAAAGGCAATTGTATCAGGGGAAGAGCGCACAAAATTTTGAATACGAAGGAAACTGCCGGATAATAATCCAACAAAGGATTTAGCGGTCCTCAATGGATCTAATGTGAGTATCAATACTCAATCAGAAGAAGGAAAGGATGCAAGGGCATTGGATTATAAAAACATCTGAATAATTCGATGCTCGAGTACAAAGGAGTTATGAGTTCAACTCGAAGGATCAGAAACAGAGGCTCTGATCAAAAGATGAGTAAGTTGAATAGACTTAGAGGTGCACCCGATCAAATCTTGATTGGGCAAGAACCAGCTCATATCTCGAAGGATGTCTGAGCCGAAAAGAAAATTTCCAAGGATTAATTGATGATTGCGAGTATTCGCTCACATGTTGAATCCATAGGAACAGAGTGACAATCACAATGAATTATAGAATATTGCTAGACATATGGAATTAATCCTAATGCAAGCAGGCAAGGAGAATCAAGAGCAATAGGCTGTAGAGGATTTTTAGGAGATCAGATAGCAATATGAAGTATTTCGTGAAACACAAGATCAACTGGGGATGAATGGGTCCCCGATAATGTGCGAAATTATTTGTAAGTGCATTCATGCGGCAAGAACTGCAAGGCAATAGGGACGAAGGACTTTTGAAACATCAGAGAGTATTTCGATAAGTCGGATGGAATAAGAGAGGAACTGGAATGCGTCTAAGAACGACAGGTGTAAGTAGTTATCCAGCAGGGTTATCGGTGGTCAGGAACTGCAAAGCAGTGGGCACAGGGTCTCGGGAATCATCGAGGAGTATCTTCAAAGTCTTCTGATGCAACAGACGATCATATGTGGTGAAGGGGCTCTCCGGAATGAAGTGGTTACGAGAACCTATGTCAGAGTTAGTAAAATATTTAACCCGAATAGACGAGAGATCAGAGTCCCAGAGTATAGATGAGGAGTAAAAGATTCTAATACCACCCAATGATGACGTGGGCCCATAAGCCGCACAGCCATGTTAGTTAAAGTTTTTCAGTGACTAGACTCAACTTCGGCCAAGGAGTTGGAAAGGGGGCAACCTACAGGCAGTCGGCTCTGATACCAACTTGTGACGCCCTCGATTCAATCATACACTAATCATACATGCAAATGTGTACGATCAAGATCAAGGACTCACGGGAAGATATCACAACACAACTCTAGACACAAAATAAAATAATACAAGCTTTAAATTACAAGCCAGGGGCCTCGAATACATAAGCTCAAAAACACAAGAGTCAGCGGAAGCAACAATATCTGAGTACAGACATGAGTTAGACAAGTTTGCCTTAAGAAGGCTAGCACAAAAGCAACATGATCGAAAAGGCAAGGCCTCCTGCCTAGGAGCCTCCTAACTACTCCTGGTCGTCGGCGGTCTTCACGTAGTAGTAGGCACCCTCGTGGTAGTAGCAATCGTCATCAAAGGTGGCGTCTGGATCCTGGGCTCCGACATCTGGTTGCATCAACCGGAAAGAAGAAGAAAGGGGGAAAAGGGGGAGCAAAGCAACCGTGAGTACTCATCCAAAGTACTCGCAAGCAAGGATCTACACTACATATGCAACATTATCAAAGGAAGGCTGTATATGTGGACTGGGCTGCAGAAATGCCAGAATAGAGAGAAGGCCTAGTCCTATCGAAGACTAGCATCTTCTAGAAACCACCATCTTGCAGCAAACAGGAGGGAGTATAGTAGCATAAAGTAAAGAAGTAGTAGTGTTATCAACCTCGGCCAGAGATGCTTTCTCGACTCCCTGTGAGAAAGCAATCCCAGAGCCATACTATCCGGTTATCACCTCATCACAATGCAATTCTCATCACCATCCAATTTTCATCACAAGTATCCAGTTCTAGTTGTATCGATCGGGATACAACTCCAAGTGTCCGTTACCGTAGGACAGGCTATGCATAGATTAGTTCTTCCCTGCAGGGGTGCACCAACTTACCCACCACGCTCGCTTAACTCCGTCCGGACACACTTTCCTGGGTCATGCCCGGCCTCGGCCAAACAATACGCCGCAACCCAACCTAGACTTAACAGAGAGGTCAGCACACCGGACTAAACCTATGCCCCCAGGGGTCATGGGCCATCTCCCCGGGAACTCCTGCATGTTGCGTACGTGGCTGGTGAGCAGACCTAGCTACCTCCTTGAAAAAGGTAGGAGCTTACCAGTCCAACCCAGCGTGCGCCACTCAGTCGCTGACGTCTATTAAGCTTCGGCTGATGTATACGACGCAGAACGCCCATACTATGCCCACGTGATGGTTAGTGCTATCAGGCCAGAGGCCCCTCGGATCAAATATCCAAATCGTAGTGGATTAGGAACGCGCGGTAACAAGCAGAGACTCACGAAAGATGTAACCCCGTTGCCCCGTCTCGAGGACTTAAGGCAAGGGCTAAGAATGCCCGGCCACGCCTCGTAATTATCTCGCGGGCACCCTCCAGGTCAACCCGTCTCCACATCACTCGCGGGTACCCCTCAGGGTCGACCCTGTTGGGGAACATAGTAATTTCAAAAAAATTCCTACGCACACACAAGATCATGGTGATGGCATATCAACGAGAGGAGAGAGTGTCGTCCACGTACCCTCGTAGACCGTAAGCGGAAGCGTTATGACAACGCGGTTGATGTAGTCGTACGTCTTCACGATCCGACCGATCCAAGTACCGAACGTACGGCACCTCCGAGTTCTGCACACGTTCAGCTCGATGACGATCTCCGGCCTCCGATCCAGCCGAGCTCCGGAGATGAGTTCCGTCAGCACGACGGCGTGGTGACGATGATGATGTTCTACCGGCGCAGGGCTTCGCCTAAACTCCGCGACGATATGACCGAGGTGGAATATGGTGGAGGGGGGCACCGCACACGGCTAAGGAACGATCCGTAGATCAACTTGTGTGTCTATGGGGTGCCCCCTGCCCCCGTATATAAAGGAGGGAGGAAGGAGGAGGCCGGCCCTAGGAGGGGCGCGCCATGGGGAGTCCTACTCCCACCGGGAGTAGGATTCCCCCTTTCCTAGTCCAACTAGGGGTCCTTCCATGTAGTAGGAGTAGGAGAGTAGGAAGGGGAAGAGAGAAGGGAAGGAAGGAGGGGGTGCGGCCCCTCCCCCTAGTCCAATTCGGACTAGGCCTTGGGGGGCGCACGGCTTGCCCTAGGCATCCCCTCTCTCTTTCCCGCAGGGCCCAATAAGGCCCAATACTTCTCCCCGGCGAATTCCCGTAACTCTCGAGTACTCCGAAAAATACCCGAATCACTCGGAACCTTTCCGAACTCCGAATATAGTCGTCCAATATATCGATCTTTACGTCTCGACCATTTCGAGACTCCTCGTCATGTCCCCGATCTCATCCGGGACTCCGAACTCCTTCGGTACATCAAAATTCATAAACTCATAATATAACTGTCATCGAAACCTTAAGCGTGCGGACCCTACGGGTTCGAGAACTATGTAGACATGACCTAGAACTATTCTTGGTCAATAACCAATAGCGGGACCTGGATGCCAATATTAGCTCCTACATATTCTACGAAGATCTTTATCGGTCAAACCGCATAACAACATACGTTGTTCCCTTTGACATCGGTATGTTACTTGCCCGAGATTCGATCGTCGGTATCCAATACCTAGTTCAATCTCGTTACCGGAAAGTCTCTTTACTCGTTCCGTAATACATCATCTCATAACTAACTCATTAGTTACATGCTTGCAAGGCTTAGGTGATGAGTATTACCGAGAGGGCCCAGAGATACCTCTCCGACAATCGGAGTGACAAATCCTAATCTCGAATTATGCCAACCCATTGACGCTCAAAAATGGCATGATCGCAAAGAGTGACTTGAGTCTATAATGGAATGAGGTTAAAATTATGAGTTTATGTCACCATTTGATGGCCCTCGTCAAGATGATCGAAATAAATATGAAGATGGACCAAAAAGGAGCTCAAGTGCAAAAGATATGACAATTTTTGAGCTACCCGTGTTGACACCTGATTAAAGAATGTCATGAAACCTAATTAAGACGACCTCGGATGGAAAAGGTTACAACTGCAAAGTTCTTCGTCTCGTTGAAACGGACGATTATGATATAAGAATCGTCCCCATCTGAGTTCGTATGCAAAAGTTATAGCCAAAACTGTGCGCTGCAATACTGTATGGCCGGATCATCCGTACCGGGGTCCAGATCATCCGGCCGAGGGCCGAAAAATTGACCAAAACAACAGAAGCTAAAAGTTGAAGCCGGATGATCTGGACCAACTCCCGGATGATCCGGGTAAAGGCCGGACAATCCGGGCAATCGTCCGGATGTCCGGACACGTTTTTCTGCTGCAGACTTTAGAAAACGGCCAGAAACACCCTCAAGATAGCCTCGGATGAAAAAGTGTTCAACATGAAAGTTGTGCGTCTCGTCGAGACGTTTGATTTGGATATAAAAAAAGTCCAAATCCGTGGTCGTATGAGGATTCTAGAGTCAAAACAGTGAGCTGCTGTCAAAAAACTGGGCTAGGCCGGATCATCCGGGCCTTGAGCCGGACTCCGGGCCAAGGGTCGTGAATAGTCCGTGTTTTATTAGGTTTTGATGATTTGAACGGCTAGGCAAGTCCTTTTCTTGTACGGGAAGTCCACCCGCCTCTTATATAGACAAGAGGTGACAGCCGATTGAACAACAACACACAATCGAACAAATCTATCTACATCTTTTACCTTTACTTTTCCTTCTTCCTAGTTCTTCTTCTTCCTCGTTCTTCGTTCGTTCTTCTTTTGCAGGGCGGCGAACCTCGAGGCCCTAGGGGCGGTCAGGCCGACCTAGGGCAGCCCATAGCCGCCGCGCGCCCTGACGGGGTCCCTCCCGGGCGTGTGGGGTTTCGGGTGTACAAAAGCGCCCGCCGGATTGTCTTGCGTACCGCGCTTCCGGCGGGTCTCCTTCGACGTGAGCTGCGGTGCATCTGTTGGGTTTCGTAGTAATTTCAAAAAATTTCCTACGCGCACACAGGATCATGTGATGCATAGCAACGAGAGGAGAGTGTTGTCTACGTACCCAACGCAGACCGATTGCGGAAGCGATGACACGACGTAGAGGAAGTAGTCGTACGTCTTCACGATCCAACCGATCAAGTACCGAAACTACGGCACCTCCGAGTTCGAGCACACGTTCAGCTCGATAACGATCCCCGGACTCTGATCCAGCAAAGTGTCGGGGAAGAGTTTTGTCAGCACGACGGCGTGGTGACGATCTTGATGAACTACAGCAGCAGGGCTTCGCCTAAACTCCGCTACAGTATTATCAAGGAATATGGTGGCAGGGGGCACCGCACACGGCTAAGGAATCGATCACGAGGATCAAATTGTGTCAACTTGTGTGTTTAGAGGTGCCCCTGCCTCCGTATATAAAGGAGCCAAGGGGGGAGGGTGCGCCGGCCAAGAGAGAGAGGCGCAGGAGGAGTCCTACTCCTACCGGGAGTAGGACTCCCCTCCAATCCTATTCCAACTAGGATTCCCAAGGGGGAAAGAGGGAGAGGGGTGGCCGGCCACCTCTCCTAGTCCTAATAGGACTAGGGGAAGGGGGGAGGCGCGCAGCCCCCTTGGGCTGCCCCTTTCTCCTTTCCACTAAGGCCCATCATGGCCCATATGGCTCCCGGGGGGTTCCGGTAACCCTCCCGGTAACCCGGTAAAATCCCGATTTCACCCGGAACACTTCCGATGTCCAAACATAGGCTTCCAATATATCAATCTTTACGTCTCGACCATTTCGAGACTCCTCGTCATGTCCGTGATCACATCCGGGACTCCGAACAAACTTCGGTACATCAAAATGCATAAACTCATAATATAACTGTCATCGTAACCTTAAGCGTGCGGACCCTACGGGTTCGAGAACAATGTAGACATGACCGAGACACGTCTCCGGTCAATAACCAATAGCGGGACCTGGATGCCCATATTGGCTCCTACATATTCTACGAAGATCTTTATCGGTCAGACCGCATAACAACATACGTTGTTCCCTTTGTCATCGGTATGTTACTTGCCCGAGATTCGATCGTCGGTATCCAATACCTAGTTCAATCTCGTTACCGGCAAGTCTCTTTACTCGTTCCGTAATACATCATCTCACGACTAACATATTAGTTGTAATGCTTGCAAGGCTTATGTGATGTGTATTACCGAGAGGGCCCAAAGATACCTCTCCGACAATCGGAGTGACAAATCCTAATCTCGAAATACGCCAACCCAACATCGACCATTGGAGACACCTGTAGTACTCCTTTATAATCACCCAGTTACGTTGTGACGTTTGGTAGTACCCAAAGTGTTCCTCCGGTAAACGGGAGTTGCATAATCTCATAGTCATAGGAACATGTATAAGTCATGAAGAAAGCAATAGCAACATACTAAACGATCGGGTGCTAAGCTAATGGAATGGGTCATGTCAATCAGATCATTCTACTAATGATGTGACCTCGTTAATCAAATAACAACTCATTGTTTATGGTTAGGAAACATAACCATCTTTGATTAACGAGCTAGTCAAGTAGAGGCATACTAGTGACACTCTGTTTGTCTATGTATTCACACATGTATTATGTTTCCGGTAAATACAATTCTAGCATGAATAATAAACATTTATCATGATTATAAGGAAATAAATAATAACTTTATTATTGCCTCTAGGGCATATTTCCTTCAGTCTCCCACTTGCACTAGAGTCAATAATCTAGATTACACTGTAATGAATCTAACACCCATGGAGCTTTGGTGCTGATCATGTTTTGCTCGTGGAAGAGGCTTAGTCAACGGGTCTGCAACATTCAGATCCGTATGTATCTTGCAAATCTCTATGTCTCCCACTTGGACTAGATCCCGGATGGAGTTGAAGCGTCTCTTGATGTGTTTGGTCCTTTTTGTGAAATCTGGATTCCTTTGCCAAGGCAATTGCACCAGTATTGTCACAAAAGATTTTCATTGGACCCGATGCACTAGGTATGACACCTAGATCGGATATGAACTCCTTCATCCAGACTCCTTCATTTGCTGCTTCCGAAGCAGCTATGTATTCCGCTTCACATGTAGATCCCGCTACGACGCTTTGTTTAGAACTGCACCAACTGACAGCTCCACCGTTTAATGTAAACACGTATCCGGTTTGCGATTTAGAATCGTCCGGATCAGTGTCAAAGCTTGCATCAACGTAACCTTTTACGATGAGCTCTTTGTCACTTCCATATACGAGAAACATATCCTTAGTCCTTTTCAGGTATTTCAGGATGTTCTTGACCGCTGTCCAGTGATCCATTCCTGGATTACTTTGGTACCTCCCTGCTAAACTTATAGCAAGGCACACATCAGGTCTGGTACACAGCATTGCATACATGATAGAGCCTATGGCTGATGCATAGGGAACATCTTTCATATTCTCTCTATCTTCTGCAGTGGTCGGGCATTGAGTCTTACTCAATTTCACACCTTGTAACACAGGCAAGAACCCTTTCTTTGCTTGATCCATTTTGAACTTCTTTAAAATTTTGTCAAGGTATGTGCTTTGTGAAAGTCCAATTAAGCGTCTTGATCTATCTCTATAGATCTTAATGCCTAATATGTAAGCAGCTTCACCGAGGTCTTTCATTGAAAAACTTTTATTCAAGTATCCCTTTATGCTATCCAGAAATTCTATATCATTTCCAATCAGTAATATGTCATCCACATATAATATCAGAAATGCTACAGAGCTCCCACTCACTTTCTTGTAAATACAGGCTTCTCCGAAAGTCTGTATAAAACCAAATGCTTTGATCACACTATCAAAACGTTTATTCCAACTCCGAGAGGCTTGCACCAGTCCATAAATGGATCGCTGGAGTTTGCACACTTTGTTAGCTCCCTTTGGATCGACAAAACCTTCTGGTTGTATCATATACAACTCTTCTTCCAGAAATCCATTCAGGAATGCAGTTTTGACATCCATTTGCCAAATTTCATAATCATAAAATGCGGCAATTGCTAACATGATTCGGACGGACTTAAGCATCGCTACGGGTGAGAAGGTCTCATCGTAGTCAATTCCTTGAACTTGCCGAAAACCTTTTGCGACAAGTCGAGCTTTGTAGACAGTAACATTACCATCAGCGTCAGTCTTCTTCTTAAAGATCCATTTATTCTCAATTGCTTGCTGATCATCGGGCAAGTCAACCAAAGTCCATACTTTGTTCTCATACATGGATCCCATCTCAGATTTCATGGCTTCTAGCCACTTTGCGGAATCTGGGCTCACCATCGCTTCTTCATAGTTCGTAGGTTCATCATGATCTAGTAGCATGACTTCCAGAACAGGATTTCCGTACCACTCTGGCGCGGATCTTACTCTGGTTGATCTACGTGGTTCAGTAGTATCTTGATCTGAAGTTTCATGATCATTATCATTGGCTTCCTCACTAACTGGTGTAGGTGTCACTGAAACAGTTTTCTGTGATGAACTACTTTCCAGTAAGGGAGCAGGTACAGTTACCTCGTCAAGTTCTACTTTCCTCCCACTCACTTCTTTCGAGAGAAACCCCTTCTCTAGAAATGATCCATTCTTAGCAACGAATGTTTTGCCTTCGGATCTGTGATAGAAGGTGTACCCAACAGTTTCCTTTGGGTATCCTATGAAGACACATTTCTCCGATTTGGGTTCGAGCTTATCAGGTTGAAGTTTTTTCACATAAGCATCGCAGCCCCAAACTTTAAGAAACGACAACTTTGGTTTCTTGCCAAACCATAGTTCATAAGGCGTCGTCTCAACGGATTTTGATGGTGCCCTATTTAACGTGAATGCGGCCGTCTCTAAAGCATAACCCCAAAATGATAGCGGTAAATCTGTAAGAGACATCATAGATCGCACCATATCTAGTAAAGTACGATTACGACGTTCGGACACACCATTACGCTGTGGTGTTCCGGGTGGCGTGAGTTGCGAAACTATTCCACAGTTTTTCAAATGTACACCAAACTCGTAACTCAAATATTCTCCTCCACGATCAGATC
>NW_021310112.1:0-1204 GCF_002162155.2 Triticum dicoccoides
TCCAATCCTCTTCACAGTACCCTGTATCAAAACATCCCGACCGTCAATGATCGAGCGCCAAACCTGAGAAGGGTGTGACCCAAGCTCCGCCTCAAGAATAGAAACCTCCGGGAAATAAACAGCTTTTAAAATCCTGGCACTTAAGCTCAGTTCCCCCGTTAGCAGCCTCCACGCTTGCCGTGCTAGTAGAGCTAAGTTGAAGATCTCCATATCCCGAAATCCCAACCCTCCCAAACTTTTCGGGCTTGTCATAATATCCCAAGCCACCCATGCGGGCTTTCTTCTCCCCTGCTTGCTTCCCCACCAAAACTGTCGTATGATTGAGGTTATATTTTCACAAAGGCCTCTTGGCAACCTGAAACAGGACATAGAATAGACTGGTATCGCTTGGGCCACAGCCTTGATTAACACTTCTTTACCTGCTGAGGACAACAGCTTCTCCATCCATCCTTTGATCTTCTCCCACACCCGGTCTCTCAAGTATTTGAACGTGCCATTTTTCGAAACGTCCCACATCGGTTGGCATGCCTAGATAGCGTTCATTCAAAGTCTCCTTGTGCACATGCAAGGTGTTTTTTATTGATTCCTTCAACGTGGCCTGACACGACTTACTGAAGAAAATTGAAGACTTCTCATGATTGATTCTCTGCCCCGAAGCTGCGCAGTAGGTCTCGAGCAAGTTTGATGCCACACCTGCACCCTCTACGTTGGCCTTGAATAGCAACAGGCTATCATCTGCAAACAACAAGTGGTTAACGATGGGAGCCGTTGGGGCCACTTGAATACCTGCAAACGATGACGAAGAACTTGATTTAAGGAGGCACGAAAGGCCCTCTGCTGCAATCAAGAATAAGTAGGGGGAGATTGGATCTCCTTGTCGGATTCCTCTCGATGGTTGGAACGATTCGAGCTTCTCTCCGTTGAACATTACCGAGAAAGATACCGAAGACACCATGCTCATCACAGTATCAATCCACTGTCCTGCAAACCCAAGTTTAGTCATGATAGCCCTCAGATATGTCCACTCTACCCGATCATAGGCCTTCATCATGTCCAATTTCAGTGCACAAAAATTATTTGATTTTGATCTAGACCGCTTCATAAAGTGCAGACACTCATAAGCTGAAATTATATTGTCAGTAATTAACCTTCCGGGGACAAAAGCGGACTGCTCCTCAGAGATAATGTCTGGCAGAATGAGTTT
>NW_021310113.1:0-985 GCF_002162155.2 Triticum dicoccoides
GACGCTCCGGTGGCATTGCTACCCCCCCAGGGCCCCCGTCCCGCCTAACCCTGTACCGTTTGACCACGGGATCTAGCCCTTTGACTTTGCACGGACGGGCTTTGACCAGTGGACCTCTCCACCTGGTTGTGTTAGGTCGGCCCAGAGGGACACCGGGAAGCAACATCCGGGCCAGGCCCACAGCTACATCCACTCCGTGTAGACCCGACGCGTCCGTTTCCCCCCTCCAGGTGCCGGCGGCGGCGGCATCCGTGAGTTGGGGGGGGGCACGCCCCGGAGACGCATGCTGGGCGTTTGCAACCGCCTCAACACTTCCAGATTTGTGAGAGGCCGCCTACGCAAGATTTGACGGTATGCTAGCCCCCGGAGGCCGCCGGCCACAGTCGTAGACGTGCGAAGAGCAATCCGCGTAGAGGGAAGTGTTCAGATACTTCTCCATCACAAAAAATTATGAAAAATTACCATCAGTCTTATAGCACATGTGCCCACGTTGTGTAAAAAACTCATGATTTTATCGCGCTCCAAGTATTTAATAATATTCACGCTGCATCGTTCCCGCAGAACGTCTACTACCGTTTCATTGCCGTCCGTGAGGGGGGCCACAACCCGGAGACGCGTGCCGCCTCTTCGTACATGCCACAACACCACCCCGCATGTATGAGGGCCCGGTACGATGCTCCGGTGGCATTGCTACCCCCCCAGGGCCCCCGTCCCGCCTAACCCTGTAGCGTTTGACCACGGGATCTAGCCCTTTGACTTTGCACGGACGGGCTTTGACCAGTGGACCTCTCCACCTGGTTGTGTTAGGTCGGCCCAGAGGGACACCGGGAAGCAACATCCGGGCCAGGCCCACAGCTACATCCACTCCGTGTAGACCCGACGCGTCCGTTTCCCCCCTCCAGGTGCCGGCGGCGGCGGCGTCCGTGAGGGGGGGGCACGCACCGGAGACGCGTGCTGGGCGTTTGCAACCGCCTCAACACTTCCA
>NW_021310114.1:0-3638 GCF_002162155.2 Triticum dicoccoides
CGCCATAGCTGCAACTTCGCGTACTTCGTTTGTGTTCAACGACCAGACAAAGGCGTCACAGAACCCCACCTTGATCAATAAAGCTTTCATCTTATATTCGCAATATCCAGATTGCAATCTTAGTTTCTTGCTTGTTCTTCGTTTGCTCGCAGGAAACAGACCCTCGTGGTCAGGTTGATCGTGCTCCGGCGTGGTTAATAACCTCTCGGAGTTGGTTTAGCGATTGCTAAGGCGCGACGTCCTCGCACGTTCGTAGTCGGATCGTCAAAGTCGACTTCCACCAAAGCGAAATCCACCATCTCATCGAAAGACGGGACACCTTTGCCTCTATCAAGTGGTATCAGATTTCCAGGTTGCTCGGTGAGATTTTACAGTTTTTCGTAGTTTAGATCGAGTCTGTTCTTCATACCTATAGTCCACGAAAAAGCCACAAAAAAAAATTTAGGGTTAGTTCATCATATCCGAACCATCTGAGCCTTGCATAATCTTTTTAGGGTTTTGCTTTGTTGAATTTGCGGTTGCATCGTCGTGTCTAGTTGCTGGTCTTAGAGTCTAGTCTTGTAGAGTTTCGAGTTCTGGTCATAAGTTGTCACGCCGCCGCCGCACCATCATCATCGCCCCTGCCATCTACCACCACCGCTTATCCGCCACCGCTTCGAATCCGTATCCATATACCACCACAACTGTCATATACCACCACCGCTGCCATCTACCACCATATATCCACCACCAATCCGAGTTCTTGTCATATTAGGGTTGTTTTTGAGATCCATCTAGTTTCCGATTCGTGTTTCCTTGCCGGAGTCGGGTAGCCACGCTCCGTTTAGGCCCAAAAATTTTCGAAAACGCATTTTTCGAAAAAATTTCTGGCTATCCTATTTTTAGGTGTTTCTGAGTGTTTTGAGACAGGTGCCATTATAGGAAGTTTTTTTTGACCCGTTTCCAGTTTTTGGGTCCAGGCAGTCGAAAAAAAAAAATTGGTCGAAAAAAATTTCGTGCCCATCCTGTCAGTTTGAGCTAGGAAGAGTTTTGAGACACTCGCCATTATAGTGATTTTTCGCAAAAAAAAAGCAGCGCAAAAAAAAAGAGCGCCAAAAAAAAAGAGCGAAAAAAAATAAAATTCAGAGTGTGCTCTTCCCTTGTTTACGTGCCGCGCCGTGATTTTGTTAGTGTTCTAGGCTCGCGTCTCTAGCACAGTCTAGCCTAGGACCAGCACAGTACCGTCGTTGAGCGTTTATTCAACTTTGCATCTCTGAATTGATTATTGCTGACCCTTTTTCCTACCATAGTATAAGCCTTCCCAGCTCCACATACATCTACGTCGTGCGTTTGACTCTCCCTGGTAATCGCTCTATCCAAGCTTTGAGAGTTTTGACTACAACGGTTGCCGATCACCGCCTGTTGCTGGGTAAGAACTGGTAAGAATTTGAGTTTTGCTTGACGGATTTGTGACACCCACCACCACCACTTGTTCGTAGTCTGTAGGATCATATTCTTGTGTGTTTCTATTGCTGCTAACCATGCCAGGATCACAAGCCGACGAGAATGACTGGGAGAATTTATCGAACAAGGAGCTTCATGATAAGTTTCAGCAAATGATGACTGAACAGGTGCAAGATGTGCTGAACAATTTTGAAGAGGCCATGGAGAAGATCACTGGCCTTGAGAAGACGTTCGAGACAAAGCTCGATAACAGATTTAATGAATTGCTCGCGCGTCTTCCACCACCACCACCCGCTGCACCTAACGCACCTCTCCAGCAACAACAACAACGACTACCTCCACGTCGCGAAATAGACCTTCGCCGAGCGAGCCGTGTTCCTCTTGTGTTTGGCCAACCTATTGGTGCTGCTGTTGATACTTCTGTGGCTCCTGCTACTGTTGTTGCTGGTACCCAGGAGGATGATGAGTATGCAGGCGATTATGAGGATGAGGTTGATCAAAATCAGATCTACGAGCAGCCACCAGCACCACCACCAGCAGGTCGACCTCAGGTATATATTCGTAATGGTAGGCCTGCACCACCACCTCAGGTACGAGATTATGTCCATATTCCTAAACTGAAATTGAATATTCCACCATTTGAGGGTAGATATGTTCCTGATATATATCTTACTTGGGAGTTAGAAACTGAACAACGATTTACATGTTTACAATATCCTGAGGAGAGACGAGTTGCTGCTGCTGTTTGTGCTTTCACTAGTTTTGCATGTGTATGGTGGTCTGAACATTGTAGATTGTATCCTATTCCAACTACTTGGGCCGCTTTGAAAACTGCTATGCGTACGCGTTGGGTTCCACCATATTATCAACGTGAATTGCTTCAAAAATTACAGCGCTTAAGACAAGGAAAAAATTCTGTAGAAGAATATTATCAGGAATTACAAACTGGCATGATTAGATGTGGTATTGTTGAGGAGAATGAAGCTATGCTTGCACGTTTTCTGGGTGGATTAAATAGAGAGATTCAGACCATTCTAGACTATAAGGAGTATACTAATATCACTCGTTTATTCCATCTTGCTTGTAAAGCTGAACGTGAAGTGCAGGATCGACAAGCATTGGGGCGAACTAACTTTTCTGCAGGCCGACCTTCATCATGGACACCACGTGCATCTTCTACTTCAACTACACCAGCACCTCCATCCGGTGCCACTTCCAGCCGTGATACAAGAAAAAAGGCACAACCACCATTATCTGCCACGAGCGCACCTGCGGGGCCTGCACAGCGTTCTTCTTCTTCCATGGCATCAACAGGGCACACAAGTGATATTATTTGTCGTCGTTGTAAGGGAGGAGGTCATTATGCGAGAGAATGCAAATCTCCGCGTGTGATGATTGCTACCGCGGATGGTGGATATGAGTCCGCTAGTGACTATGATGAGGAGACTTTGGCTCTTATTACACGTGAAGAACATGGTGGAGATGATTCTGATCATGAGACGCAATACATGGCTCCTGAAGACGCTGACAGGTATGAATGTTTAGTTGCTCAACGTGTTTTGAGTCTGCAGGTCACACAAGCTGAGCAAAATCAGAGGCACAATTTGTTCCATACCAAGGGAGTTGTGAAGGAACGTTCTGTGCGCGTCATCATAGACGGAGGGAGCTGCAACAACTTGGCTAGCATGGAGATGGTGGAGAAGCTTTCTCTCACCACAAGACCACATCCACATCCTTACTACATGATGAGGACATCAATACAATTGTTACACCCACAGCCCCTGCTGCTATACATACTGGACCAATTACTAGAGCTCGTGCACGCCAACTAAATTATCAGGTACTTTCGTTTCTTGGTAATGATTCTAATGTTCATGAGAATATGATGCTGCCTAAATTGGATACATTTGTTTTGCTTACAAATGAAGGGCCTAGCTTGGAGAAGGATGAACATTGGAGCAAGAACAAGCATGGAGATGATGGCATGCGCAAGGGGAACAAGAACGGAGTTACAAGTGATGATTTCAGGACTTTGAAGCCACCATAATGTGTGCATGAAGCCTTGGACGAAATATACAAGATGCCACTTCATAAATTTCGTCCCGAGGCTATTTTAGGTGCTGCGTCACCTTATTATTGGGCCAGGCCCATGTAATTTCGAAATACATAAGTATAGGCTATTTTTAGAGTCCGTA
>NW_021310115.1:0-1001 GCF_002162155.2 Triticum dicoccoides
ATTGGGGAGGGGAGGGTTTTGCTTGGGGTAGGGGACAAGAAATAGTCTAGGATTAGGAAACAAAAGGAAAAGATCTAGAAAAAAACGAAAGTAGATGAATCCTACTAGGAATCCACAAAGGATGGCGGCTCCCTGGCGCCTTGCGCCTGGTGCGGCTCCTCCCTGGGCGTGGCGCGCGATGGCCTCTGGCCTGGCTGGCTCGGTGGCTTGGCGGCTTGGGCCTTTGGCCCAATGCGCTGCGGATTTTTTTTTTTAAACGGTCTCGCGCGCAGAAAAATAAATAAAAGAAAATCTAAACGAACTCCAAAATTAATAAAGTAAATTTTCCCCGACTCCTAAAAATGAGCCGAACAAAATGAACTTTTCTCCGGACCTAAAATAAAATTTTCAAAAACGCGCATTTTCCCTATCCGAATAAAATGCAAATAAAACTCCGGCAAACAAAATTTGATCTATTTATTAAATCTTCATTTTCCTAAATTTGGGAAAGTCATATTATTCCCTCTCTTATATTTTTGTTAACGGAAAATAATTGAAGATGAAATAAATAAATCAAATGATCCTCTTTTCAATTCGAGAAAACTCTCAAATATGAAAATAACGAAATCTCCAACTCTCTCCAAGGGTCCTTGAGTTGCGTGAAATTTCTAGGATCGACCAAAATGCAAGAAAATAAAATATGCATGATGATCTATTCCAAATTGAAAATAAATTCAAAGGGGCTTTGAATTTAATTCTTTGAAACTCCCAACTCATATTTCATATAATTTGAAGAAGTCATTTTATCTTCTCTCGTGAAAATCATTGAGTCGCATAAAGTTTCAGAATTGGGATATTTCCAAATGAAATTCAAATATTCTCAACACCCCTTGTCATTTAAATAAATGGAAGAAGTCATGTCATCTTCTCTCCGGGGTTTTGTGATGAAAAGAATTTGAATTCACGAAGATCAGAAAACCAATATGAAAGTTTGGGAAAGTCCTTTTATTCCCTCTCATTTA
>NW_021310116.1:0-1231 GCF_002162155.2 Triticum dicoccoides
ACTAGAAAGATAAAAGAGGCTTGGAAAGCCTAGCTATACTACGTGGTCCTTCACAAGCTCAGGATCACCACCTGGGCCTTTAGCCTACTCGTTGATGTCAACGTCTACGTAGAACCCATCAGAAGGGGTTGCAGCGTCTTCTGTAAAATGTAAATTATAGCAACATGAGTACAAAGGTACTCAGCAAGACTTACATCAGAACCTACATACATGCATATTATCAAGAAGGGTTGGTGGAGTTATTGCAGCAAGCCAGCTTTGACTCTTGGCTAGGCTAACCTACGAGACTCCAACTTGAAATGGTTTTGCGCACACGAGTCCAGTACTCACCACTTCAATACACTACCGAGGATCCACCTCCGTCTCCCTACGGAAGAGCCATCCTCGGCACTCACACTTATCTTGAGGCTTTTAGTAGTTTCCATTTACTTGTCTATGAACTGTATAGGCAACCAAGTAGTCCTTTACCGCGGACACGGCTATTCGAATAGATCATGATAACCCTGCAGGGGTGTACTTCTTCATACACGCTCTCACCTCTTACCGTCGTTTACACGACATGTACTCGGCAACCTTCAAGCGGAAGCCCAACGTGGGTGTCGGCCACGACCTACCTAATCACCTAAGCCTCCAATCCAGGTTTATCGCCTATCCAGGTTCCATCCGCAGGGAGTCCGGCCGAGGTTTCCCATACGGCCCCGAACGATGTGAACAGGGTTCCCGAGATACCTAACGGGTATTCGGTACACCCGGCCACGTACCTACCGCATCACAGCCCACCCCTACGGTCAGCGCTGTCAACGGCCTCCAGTAGGCTACAAACACCAGAAACTACTTGCAACTCCTGGACGGAGAACTAGGGTGAATAAGAAGCCGAGAGGGTCCATTTGTTTCGGGCCCAATGCATGGTAGTAGCTGATTCTTAAATCACACATACAGATCTCAGTGCTTAAGGTCGGCTTCAATGAAACAACCCACCATGTACTCCTACATGGCCTCTCATCGATACCTTTACCAAATCGTGTTCACCACACCACTCTCATTACCGACATAATCATTTCACTCTAGCCCATCACCCAGATGAACCAGACCTGACACGACTCTAAGCATAGCAGGCATAGCAAGGTAGGAACAACACATACATATGGCTCAATCAACTCCTACACATGCTAGTGGGTTTCATCTAGTTACTGTGGCAATGACAGGTCATGCAGAGGAAGTGGGTTCAACT
>NW_021310117.1:0-497 GCF_002162155.2 Triticum dicoccoides
AATCCAAACAACACCGTTCACTTGTTGGAATTAACACAGGGACCAAGAAAGAATGGTGATGGTGAGAAGTATTTCTATGTCAAGAATCCTCAAGAGGTGGAACAAATCTCAGAACATTCTTGACATAAAGGATGGTAATACTCCAAGGTAAAGAAGAACAATTGCTGGATAGCAAGGAAACCAAGGTACAACACAAATTGTGAACAAGTTTGTGTTGGGGGGGGGGGGGAGGCAAGAATGTTGCCGATGATAATTCAAATCATCGAGGGACAAGGATGGTATTTCTCATCATGAATTCAATTGATATCCTGGAAGAACTCATAAGGTTGACGAGGATCACGACACATTTGTCGACAGATTTCATGAAGAAGTAATCAATCAGCGACGACATCAAGTCAAAGGAATGATGAAGCCAAAAAGTCATTGGAACCATGGGTACGACACAAACTCGAACTCAAGCTTGTTGTTTAAGGTGAAAGGGTATGACGAGGAAAATC
>NW_021310118.1:0-6416 GCF_002162155.2 Triticum dicoccoides
TTTGGAAAAGGCAAGCGATTCAAATATGGCCACGTTCTGCGATTTACAGCAAGTAGCCATCTAAATGGAATGAGATGAACAAGCTACAGCACCCAAACAAGACAACAAAATACATGGCAGGGATGCATGCAAGATGTTTAACAAAAGTATAACACTGAGCTACGGCCAATTCATCCATTAACAGGTTCAAACAAGCATGGCAAAAATGCATATGGCAAACATATCTCAGACTTAGTGAAATTAACACTTGTCTGGAATTTCAGATCAGGTAGCACTCTTCGGAGCCATGAAACTATATGCTACAGGATCTGAACATGGCAAAGTAAAGCATGGCATGGAGCTACTCAAAGAGCTTAACAAAAGTCCCTTAGTGACCTTGAGCCAAAAGGGATCAGAAAATACAATTGCAAGCATGTGAACATAGCAAAAACATAATCAGTTTTCAGACTTAGTGAAAACTGGCACATGCTGAAACATAACTCAAGTAGGCATGTTTACGAGCTCGATGCACTCACTACGGTGCAAGTCATGACAAGATAAGCATACACCCATTAAGAACACACAAAATGCAAGCTATACATGGCAAGAACAACAACATAGCATGCACGGATCAACTACAACATCATCGGCAAAATTGCAAACAAGTTGACAATCTGCCCAGATTCACAAAGTAGCAAAAGTAGAGCTCGATTGACTCAAGCTAGGGTGCTCCATAATTGCAAACAAAGACATGGATGGATAGAGCACTACAATATTAACAAAACATCCTTACTGATCATCCTCAAAAGAGGCACGGATCACTAGGAAACAACATGAACATATGGCATCATGAGATAAACAGCTCAAGGACTTAGTGGAATTGCTAAGTCCCTGAAATCAGAATTACCGAGTGCACCACTTTGCAAGCTTGTGCTAGTCACCACACACATCACAAAATACATGGGTTGCACCTCTGGAAAGATGACAAACCCTTAACAAAACATATGTAGAACTCATGGGCATAGCATGCACACATTAATCATGGCAAAAATGACAAAATCCTAAATGGAATAGCAGATCTGACAATTATCTCAAGTAGCCCTCTTCTAACAGCGTTTCGGGCATCAAGATGAACTCATATGAAAATGATGCAATGGAATGAAATGATGTACTCTCTGAGAAGAACATTTTGATATGCTATATGCCAAAAACGGAGTTACGGATGCGGAGATATAGCATGATGAATATGAGTACATGGATCTGGAATTTCAGGACTTAGTAGAAATTCACCCCGCGAGAAAAGTCAACCCGGGACACGGAAGCCGAGGCGGTGGCGGATCTCGCCGGAGAGGGAGCGGGATGGCCGGATCTGGAGCTCCCGCGGCCGGATCTCGACGACGGCGAGGACGGCGGCTGCGAGGCAGCAATGGGCGAAGGCGGCGGCGACCGGGCGCGACGGGGCGGCGCGGAGGAGAGGAGCGGCCGGGGCGCGGTAGGCTGAATTTCTTCTCTTAGACCACCCCTGAACTGGTATATCATGCTCTTCTCATCAGGTACGTCCTGCTTAGCAAAGCGGGCGAGTTTCTGGAACAACTTGTTGTAGTCATAGACAGACAAAGAGCCTTGCTTCAGGTTGCGTAATTCCTCACGCTTGCTTTCAACTACGCTTTGAGGGATATGATGAGCTCGGAAATCTCGACGGAAATCATCCCAAGTGATAACACGTCCACCTCTGGAGTCCTTGTACTGCTGGAACCATTCTGCAGCTTGATCTTTGAGTTGGAAGGAAGCAAACTTAACAAAGTCCTCAGGCCTGACGTTACTGCACTCGAAATGCTTGCACAGATCCACAAGCCAATCGTCAACATCGGTTGCCTCAACAGAATTACTGGAAGTCTTTGGCCCATTAGCAAGGAACTAGTTGAGTGTAGCAAAGTGATTCTGATTGTTGCCTTCATTCCCTTGGTTGCCTTGATTGCGCTCTTGAAGAATTTGCATGATCAACTGTGTGTTTGCATTGGTTGCGGCCATCACAGCTTGCCATGCCTCCGGAGGAGGTGGAGGTGGTGGCGGATCAGGATTCGGAGTCGTGCGCGTTGGAGGAGCCATCCTGAAGAGGTTTACCACCATTAGGACATTGACAGATAAATATTGAGGCTGAATCCAACGGAATGAAAATTGCAACATATAGTCTTCACATCCGAACAAAATGAACGAATGCATTCCTCTTGAAATGGTCACAAATCCATAAATTGAGAAGCCACTTAGAATTAAGGTAGAGAAATAAATCAACAAGGTACGGATCAAGAACGAATAATCGGTAAGAAATCCCAGTCTCAAACCAATATCCGTGGAAGAAGAACTAGAGCTACTAGAATTCCCACCTATGAAACTCCCGAACCTTTCCGGTTATGCAATCAGGTGTTGGGGATACAGGGGAAGCATAATATCTCACCCAAATCTAGCAAATCCTACATCCAGCTGTATCCATCCTTCAACACATAACCAAGAAACCTTCGGAAACCATCTACCTCAACCTTCGAAAAGCATCCGTTATACAAGTTATGGCGATACTCCCGAACTCCCGCCCCAGTACTGGGTGGCGTCGAGGTTATCTCACCAACGAACTGCATAAAAGAGATTTTCGATGTCGGCGTACTAAACTCAGGTATTCCAGAACTGCAACGATAAAATTATGATGACAACACCTCAGAGCTCAACTCCCCGGGACACTTCCACTAAACCCCTGACAGGAGGCACCTAGACAATGTTCTCATCATAAAACCATCGGAACGATTCCAAGATACCCGCGTGATCCTAAAAAAATTTAGTGAAATTTGAGAAGAGAAGAGTCAAAACTCTACATCGGGATGCCTTACCAGAGCGATGAGGAGACTGGGAAGTAAAAAGAATTCCTAAACTCTCCGATATATAATTCCTAAATGGCTCAAAACTTTTTTTTTCTAGACACAACTCGGCCGCTAATAACGATAAATCAATGGGGCTCCTAAGGTCGCGAAAGGCTCTGATTACCAACTTATAACACCCTCGATGCGACTATATCTCCCACGTGTCGAGGCACGACTTAGAGGCATAATCGCCTTGAAGGCATTTGTCGCAAGTTAGGCAATCTTCACAACATCCCATGTAATATATAATAAAAGGGGAGATAACATAGTTGGCTTACACTCGCCACCTCAATCAAGTACATAAATAACATTACATCAACCAAACACTCATGGCCCGACTACGGCGTCAAAATAAAAGATAACCCAACATGCGACATGGCCCCGATCACCCCCAACTGGGCACCACTACTGATCATCAGGAAAGGAAACATAATAACGTTGAGAGTCTTCGTCGAACTCCCACTTGAGCTCAAACGCGTCTCCTGGAGCGGAATCATCAAGCCCTGCATCTGGTGTAATAGTAATCTGTGAGCCATAAGGACTCAGTAATCTCACACCCTCGCGATCAAGACTATTTAAGCTTATAGGTAAGGCAAGGTAAAATATGAGTGGAGCTGCGGCAAGCGACTAGTAAATGTGGTGGCTAACTTATTCGCAAAAAGAGCGAGAAGAGGAGGCAAAGCGCGAGCGAGAAACTAGAGAGCAACCTGCGCAAAAATTACTCCAACACCGTGTCCACTTCCCGGACTCCGCCGAGAAGAGGCCATCACGGTAACACACTCAGTTGATTCATTTTAATTAAGTTAAGGTTCAAGTTATCTACAACCGGACATTAACAAATTCCCATCTGCCCATAACCGCGGGCACGGCTTTCAAAAGTTCAAATCCCTGCAGGGGAGTCCCAACTTAGCCCATGACAATCTCTCATGGTCAATGAAGGAATAGACCTCCTCCCAAGACGTTCCGATCAGACTCGGTATCTCGGTTCTTCAAGGCACTTCAACAGGTTAAAACAAGTCCAGCAACACCGCCCGAATGTGCCGACAAATCCCGATAGGAGCTGCACATATCTCTTTCTCAGGGCACACTCAGATTATCTAAACTTCCGGTAGGCCAGCCCAGAGTTGCCCCTGGTAGCCACCGGCGGCTGACAGTTTGGACCAACACTCAAAGGACCACTGGCCCGGGGGGGTTTAAATAAGATGACCCTTGAGTCTGCAGAACCCAAGGGAAAGAAAAGGCTAGGTGGCAAATGGTATAACCAAGGTTGGGCATTGCTGGACAAGCTTTAATCAAGGCGAACTACCAAGGGGTTCCCATTATAACCCAACCGCGTAAGGAACGCAAAATCCGGGAACATAACACCGATATGACGAAAACTAGGGCGGCAAGAGTGGAACAAAACACTAGGCGAGAGGCCGAGCCTTCCACCCTTTACCAAGTATATAGATGCATTAATATAACATAGCAATATAATGATATCCCAAAAAGTAAATAAATGTTCCAACAAGGAACGGCCTCCAATCTTCACCTGCAACTAGCAATGCTATAAGAGGGGCTGAGCAAAGCGGTAACATAGCCAATCAACGGTTTGCTAGGACATGGTGGGTTAGAGGTTTGACATGGCAATTTGGGAGGCTTGAAAGCAAGTGGTAGGCATCGTAGCATTGGCATAGCAAAAGAGCGAGCAAGCTAGCATAGCAAAGATAGTAGTGATTTTGAGGGTATGATCATCTTGCCTGCACAGTTGTCAGAGTTGACTGGATCCTCGAAAGCAAACTCAATGGGCTCCTCGTTAGCGAACTCGTCTCCCGGCTCTACCCAAACAAGACAAACAAACAACAAGGATACAATCAACCACGTGCAAGGACCAAACAAGATGATGCAAAGATGAGATGCTATGCGGGATGCGATGCGGGATGCATATGCAAGATATGACAGGAAAAGCAAGAACCTGGGCTCAACTTGGAAGTCCAAGTGTGCCATTGGAAAGATGAGATGAAATCGCTTGAAAACGATATAAAGAACGCCGGAATCGGAGTTACGGTTTGGAAAAGGCAAGTGATTCAAATATGGCCACGTTCTGCGATTTACAGCAAGTAGCCATCTAAATGCAATGAGATGAACAAGCTACAGCACCCAAACAAGACAACAAAATACATGGCAGGGATGCATGCAAGATGTTTAACAAAAGTATAACACTGAGCTACGGCCAATTCATCCATTAACAGGTTCAAACAAGCATGGCAAAAATGCATATGGCAAACAGATCTCAGACTTAGTGAAATTAACACTTGTCTGGAATTTCAGATCAGGTAGCACTCTTCGGAGCCACGAAACTACATGCTACAGGATCTGAACATGGCAAAGTAAAGCATGGCATGGAGCTACTCAAAGAGCTTAACAAAAGTCCCTTAGTGACCTTGAGCCAAAAGGGATCAGAAAATACAATTGCAAGCATGTGAACATAGCAAAAACATAATCAGTTTTCAGACTTAGTGAAAACTGGCACATGCTGAAACATAACTCAAGTAGGCATGTTTACAAGCTCGATGCACTCACTACGGTGCAAGTCATGACAAGATAAGCATACACCCATCAAGAACACACAAAATGCAAGCTAGACATGGCAAGAACAATAACATAGCATGCACGGATCAACTACAACATCATCGGCAAAATTGCAAACAAGTTGACAATCTGCCCAGATTCACAAAGTAGCAAAAGTAGAGCTCGATTGACTCAAGCTAGGGTGCTCCATAATTGCAAACAAAGACATGGATGGATAGAGCACTACAATATTAACAAAACATCCTTACTGATCATCCTCAAAAGAGGCACGGATCACTAGGAAACAACATGAACATATGGCATCATGAGATAAACAGCTCAAGGACTTAGTGGAATTGCTAAGTCCCTGAAATCAGAATTACCGAGTGCACCACTTTGCAAGCTTGTGCTAGTCACCACACACATCACAAAATACATGGGTTGCACCTCTGGAAAGATGACAAACCCTTAACAAAACATATGTAGAACTCATGGGCATAGCATGCACACATTAATCATGGCAAAAATGACAAAAACCTAAATGGAATAGCATATCTGATAATTATCTCAAGTAGCCCTCTTCTAACAGCGTTTCGGGCATCAAGATGAACTTAAATGAAAATGATGCAATGGAATGAAATGATGTACTCTCTGAGATGAACATTTTGATATGCTATATGCCAAAAACGGAGTTACGGATGCGGAGATATAGCATGATGAATATGAGCACATGGATCTGGAATTTAAGGACTTAGTAGAAATTCACCCCGCGAGAAAAGTCAACCCGGGACACAGAAGCCGAGGCGGTGGCGGATCTCGCCGGAGAGGGAGCGGGATGGCCGGATCTGGAGCTCCCGCGGACGGATCTCGTCGGCGGCAAGGACGGCGGTTGCGAGGCGGCGACGGCCGAAGGCGGCGGCGACCGGGCGTGACGGGGCGGCGCGGAGGAGAGGAGCGGCCGGGGCGCGGTAGGCGGCG
>NW_021310118.1:7110-32745 GCF_002162155.2 Triticum dicoccoides
GCGGCGCCACGTGGCAGGCGGGGAGTGGCTGGCGGCGGTGTCCGGCGCGGTTTGGACAATGTCCGGCCGCGCGGAGACGATTTTTAGGGTTTCGGGGAGGGGGATCCGAGATTTTCGAGGAGGACCTATTTATAGGCATAGAGGTAGCTAGGAGAGTCCAAATGAGGTGCGGTTTTCGGCCACGCGATCGTGATCGAACGCTCTAGATGATGGAGAAGGGTTAGATGGGTTTTGGGCCAAACTGGAGGGGTGTTGGGCTGCAACACACACGAGGCCTTTTCGGTCCCTCGGTTAACCGTTAGAGTATCAAAGGAAGTCCAAATGGTACGAAACTTGACAGGCGGTCTACCGGTAGTAAACCAAGGCCGCTTGGCAAGTCTCGGTCCAATCCGGAAATGTTTAATCCCCACACACGAAAGAAAGCTAGAAATGACCACTGGAAGAAAACGAAGCGCCGGAATGCAAAACGGACAACGGGGAAATGCTCGAATGCATGAGACGAACACGTATGCAAATGCAATGCACATGATGACATGATATGAGATGCATGACAACGACAACAACACACGGAGACAAAAACCCGAACCCGAGAAAATAAAATAACTTAACGCCGGAAACAGCAAGAGTTGGAGTACAAATTGGGAAAGTTACAACCGGGGTGTTACAGTGGTGCACCAAACTCGTCTAACCGTGTTCGTGGTCTTGACGACCTATCATTTTTTCTGGTTGGTGAGGCCGTCTAGTGCTCAGCTGTTAAAGCCGCTGCACATTCTTCCGCGCGTAGAGAACGCTCAGTATTTCCACTAACTGTGATGGTGCCACATGGACCGGGCATCTTAAGCTTGAGAGAAGCGTAATGCGGTATTGCATTAAAACGAGTGAAAGCCGCTCTTCTGAGTAGTGCTTGATAGCCACTTCGGAATGGAGCAATGTAGAAAGTTAACTTTTCGCTTCGGAAGTTGTCGGGAGAACCGAATACAACCTCTAGTAATAGAGAGCCCATATAGCGGGCCTCCGGGCCTGGTATTACTCCCTTGAATGTAGTATTACTGTGGCTTATTTTTGTTGGGTCTATCCCCATTTTGCGGACTGTGTCCTGATATATCAGATTTAGACTACTGCCGTCGTCCATGAGGACTCGTGTAAGATGGTATCCCTTTATTATTGGGTCTAACACCAAGGCAGCCAATCCTTCGTGCCGGATGCTTGGCGTGTGATCCCCGCGATCAAAAGTGATCGGGCAGGCCAACCAGGGGTTGGACCTAGGGGTGACGGGCTCTATGGCACGTGTGTCTCAGAGTGTATGTTTGCCTCTCCTCTTCGTCACATGGATCATGTTTACTGTTTTAACCTCTGGTGGGAATTTTTTCTGTCCTCCAGTGCTTTGCTGGCGAGGTTCGTCCTCGTCTTCGCTTGGTGTCTCCCCCCCCTTTGTGCTCGGCGTTTAGCTTACCGGCCTGCTTGAAGACCTAGCATTCTCTGTGGGTGTGATTTGCAGGTTTATCGGGGGTGCCATGAATCTGACATAGTTTGTCAAGAATCCTGTTTAGGCCAGACGGTCCATCTCTGCTACCTTTGAAAGGCTTTTTACACCGACCTGGTCGAGAGCCCCTGAATCCGGCGTTTACCGCCGTATTATCTGGGCTATCTTCTTTATTTCGACGCTTGTTTTTATTGCGTCGTGGTTTTCCATTGCCATCCCTGACTTTGGATGTGCTTGGGTCGCTGGTGCTACTGCGGGATAACCAGCTATCTTCGCCCGCGCAAAAGCAGGTCATGAGGCTTGTCAGGGCTGCCATTGTTCTCGGTTTTTCTTGGCCAAGGTGTCTGGCGAGCCATTCGTCTCGGACGCTGTGTTTGAAAGTTGCTAAGGCTTCGGTGTCCGGACAGTCGACGATTTGGTTCTTCTTAGTGAGAAACATGTTCTAAAGCTTTCGGGCTGACTCTCCAGGCTGTTGAATTATATGACTTAAATCGTCTGCATCCGGAGGTCGGACATAGGTACCTTGAAAATTAGCCCGAAAAGCGTCCTCGAGCTCCTCCCAACTTCCAATTGAGTTTTCAGGGAGGCTTTTCAGCCAGTGTCGTGCTGGTCCTTTAAGCTTGAGGGGCAAGTATTTGATGGTATGGAGATCGTCTCCGCGAGCCATATGGATATGGAGGACAAAGTCCTCAACCCAGACCCCAGGGTCTGTGGTCCCGTCGTACGCCTCTATGTTCACTGGTTTGAATCCTTCTGGGAATTCGTGGTACAGCACCTCATCGATGAAACATAGGGGGTGTGTGGCACTGATACGTCCATTTTGCATCATGCTTTTATATCAATATTTATTGCATTATGGGCTGTTATTACACATTATGTCACAATACTTATGCCTATTCTCTCTTATTTTACAAGGTTTACATTAAGAGGGAGAATGCCGGCAGCTGGGATTCTGGGCTGGAAAAGGAGCAAATATTAGAGATCTATTCTGCACAGCTCCGAAAGTCCTGAAACTTCACAGAAGACGTTTTCAGAATATATAAAAAATACTCAGCGGAAGAGATTCACCAGGGGGGCCACACCCTACCCACGAGGGTCGGGGGCGCGCCCTACCCCCCTGGGCGCGCCCACCTACCTCATGGGCCCCCTGGTGGCCCTCCGGTGGCCATCTTCTGCTATATGAAGTCTTTCGATGGGAAAAAATAGGAAGCCATCTTCTTGGACGAAACTCCGCCGCCACGAGGCGGAACCTTGGCGGAACCAATCTAGGGCTCCGGCAGAGCTGTTCTGCCGGGGAAACTTCCCTTCAGGAGCGGGAAATCATTGCCATCGTCATCACCAACGCTCCTCTCATCGGGAGAGGGCAATCTCCATCAACATCTTCATCAGCACCATCTCCTCACAAAAACCTACTTCATCTCTTGTATCCAATTCTTGTCTCCAAGTCCGGGATTGGTGCAAGTAGGTTGCTAGTAGTGTTAATTACTCCTTGTAGTTGATGCTAGTTGGTTTAATTGGTGGAAGATCATATGTTCAGATCCTATATGCATATTAATACCCCTCTAATTATGAACATGTTTATGCTTTGTGAATAGTTACGTTTGTTCCTGAGGACATGGGAGAAGTCTTGCTATTAGTAGTCATGTGAATTTGGTATTCATTCGATATTTTGATGAGATGTATGTTGTCTCTCCTCTAGTGGTGTTATGTGAACGTCGACTACATGACACTTCACCATTATTTGGGCCTAGTGGAAGGCATTGGGAAGTAATAAGTACATGATGGGTTGCTAGAGTGACATAAGCTTAAACCCTAGTTTATGCGTTGCTTCGTAAGGGGCTGATTTGGATCCATATGTTTCATGCTATGGTTAGGTTTACCTTAATACTTTTGTTGTAGTTGCGGATGCTTGCAATAGAGGTTAATTATAAGTGGGATGTTTGTCCAAGTAAGGGCAGAACCCAAGCACTGGTCCACCCACATACCAAATTATCAAAGTACCGAACGTGAATCATATGAACGTGATGAAAACTAGCTTGATGATACTCCCATGTGTCCTCGGGAGTGCTTTTCTCTATATAAGAGTTTGTCCAGGCTTGTCCTTTGCTACAAAAAGGATTGGGCCACCTTGCTGCACTTTATTTACTTTTGTTACTTGTTGCTCGTTACAAATTATCCTATCACAAAACTATCTATTACCACTTATTTCAGTACTTGCAGAGAATACCTTGCTGGAAACCGCTTATCATTTCCTTCTGCTCCTCGTTGGGTTCGACACTCTTACTTATTGAAAGGACTACGATAGATCCCCTATACTTGTGGGTCATCAAGACTCTTTTCTGGCGCCATTGCCGGGGAGTGAAGCGCCTCTGGTAGGTGGAATTTGGTATGGAAAATTTTATATAGTGTGCTGAAATTTACTGTCACTTGTTACTATGGAAAGTAATCCTCTCAGGGGCTTGTTTGGGTATCTTCACCCCGACCAGTAGAGCAAAGAGTTGCTCCTCAACCTACTCAACCTACTGAAAATGAAAATGAAAATGAAAATGTTTGCTTTGAAATTCCTTCGGGTATGATAGAAAAACTGCTAGCTAATCCTTTTTTAGGAGATGGAACAAAACATCCTGATGAGCATCTGATATATGTGGATGAAGTTTGTGGATTATTTAAGCTTGCAGGTGTACCCGGAGATGTTGTTAAGAACAAGGTCTTCCCTTTATCTTTGAAGGGAGATGCATCGACATGGTATAGGCTATGTGATGATATGGGGTCTTGGAATTACAAACAATTGAAATTGGAATTTCATCAGAAATTTTATCCTATGCATCTTGTTCATCGTGATCGCAATTATATATATAAGTTTTGGCCTCGCGAAGGAGAAAGCATCGCTCAAGCTTGGGGGAGGCTAAAATCAATGTTATATTCATGCCCCAATCATGAGCTCTTAAGAGAAATGATTAGTCAAAAAATTTATCATCGGCTTTCTAATAACAATCGCACCATGCTTGATACTTCTTGTGCTGGCTCTTTTATGATGAAGACTATTGAATTCAAATGGGATTTATTGGAAAGAATTAAACGCAACTCTAAAGATTGGGACCTCGACAAAGGTAAGGAGTCAGGTATGACACCTAGGTTTGATTGTGTTAAATCTTTTATGGATACCGATGTTTTCCGTAAAATTAGCACTAAATATGGACTTGACTCTGAGATAGTAGCTTCTTTCTGTGAATCTTTTGCTACTTATGTTGATCTCCCCAAGGAGAAGTGGTTTAAATATCATCCTCCCATAGAAGTAAAAGTAACTGCACCTATTAAAGTTGAAGAAAAGACTATCACTTATAATGATCTTATTGTTCCTACTTCTTATGTTGAGAGACCACCTTTTCCTGTTAGGATAAAGAATCATGCTAAAGCTTCAACTGTGGTTTGTAAAAGCAATATTAAAACTTATACACCTCATGAGCAAGTTAAAGTTGAACCTAATATTTCTATTGTTAAAGATCTCTTGTCTGATAATATTGATGGGCATGTTATTTATTTCTGTGATGAAACTGCTAGAATTGCTAAACCTTGTGCTAAAGATAAACCTAGACCTGTCGTAGGCATGCCTGTTATTTCTGTTAAAATAGGAGATAATTGTTATCATGGCTTATGTGATATGGGTGCCAGTGCTAGTGCAATACCTATTAGCCTATATAGAGAATTTATGCATGATATTGTACCTGTTGAGTTAGAAGATATTGATGTCACAATTAAACTTGCCAATAGAGATACTATTTCACCAATGGGAATTGTTAGAGATGTTGAAGTCTTGTGTGGGAAAACTAAATATCTTGCTGATTTTCTTGTTCTTGGTTCCCCACAAGATAGCTTTTGTCCCATTATATTTGGTAGACCCTTCTTAAATACTGTTAATGCTACCATAGATTGCAAAAGGGATGTTGTTGCTATCGGTTTAGATGATATGACTCATGAATTTAATTTCTCTAAATTCAATAGACAACATCGTGAAGAAGAATTACCTAGTAAGGATGAAATTATTGGTCTTGATTCTATTGTCGTACCTCCTAGTGATCCTTTAGAACAATATTTGCTAGACCATGAAAATGATATGTTTATGAATGAAAGAAGAAAAATAGATGAAGTATTCTTTAAACAGGAACCTATTCTGAAACACAATTTGCCTGTTGAAATCCTAGGGGATCCTCCTCCACCCAAGGGTGATCCCGTGTTTGAGCTTAAACCGTTACCTGATACTCTTAAATATGCTTATCTTGATGAGAAAAAGATATACCCTGTTATTATTAGTGCTAACCTTTCAGAGCATGAGGAAGAGAGATTATTGAAAACTCTGAAGAAGCATCGTGCTACTATTGGGTATACTCTTGATGATCTTAAGGGCATTAGTCCCACTCTATGTCAACATAAAATTAATTTGGAAGAAGATGCTAAACTAGTTTGTGATCATCAACGACGGTTGAACCCTAAAATGAAAGAAGTGGTAAGAAAGGAAATACTAAAGCTCCTTGAGGCAGGTATGATTTATCCCGTTGCTGATAGTCATTGGGTAAGTCCTGTCCATTGTGTCCCTAAGAAGGGAGGTATTACTGTCGTTCCTAATGATAAAGATGAATTGATTCCTCAAAGAATTATTACAGGTTATAGGATGGTAATTGATTTCCGCAAATTAAATAAGGCCACTAAAAAGGATCATTACCCCTTACCTTTTATCGATCAAATGCTAGAAAGATTATCTAAATATACACATTTTTGCTTTCTAGATGGTTATTCTGGTTTATCTCAAATACCTGTGTCAGCTAAGGATCAATCAAAGACTACTTTTACTTGCCCTTTTGGTACTTTTGCTTATAGACATATGCCTTTTGGTTTATGTAATGCACTTGCTACCTTTCAAAGATGCATGATGGCTATATTCTCTGACTTTTGTGAAAAGATTTGTGAGGTTTTCATGGATGATTTCTTCGTCTATGGATCTTCTTTTGATGATTGCTTAAGCAACCTTGATCGAGTTTTGCAGAGATGTGAAGAAACTAATCTTGTCTTGAATTGGGAAAAGTGCCACTTTATGGTTAATGAAGGCATTGTCTTGGGGCACAAAGTTTCTGAAAGAGGTATTGAAGTTGATAAAGCATAGGTTGATGCTATTGAAAAGATGCCATGTCCCAAGGACATCAAAGGTATAAGAAGTTTCCTTGGTCACGCCAGTTTTTATAGGAGGTTCATTAAGGACTTCTCCAAAATTTCTCGGCCTCTGACTAATTTATTACAAAAAGATATACCATTTGTCTTTGATGATGATTGTGTAGAAGCATTTGAAATACTTAAGAAAGCATTGATCTCTGCACCTATTGTTCAGCCACCTGATTGGAATTTACCCTTTGAAATTATGTGTGATGCTAGTGATTATGTTGTAGGTGCTGTTCTAGGGCAAAGAGTTGATAAAAAACTAAATGTTATTCAATATGCTAGTAAAACCCTAGACAATGCTCAAAGAAATTATGCTACCACTGAAAAAGAATTCTTAGCAATTGTATTTGCTTGTGATAAGTTCAGACCTTATATTGTTGATTCTAAAGTAACTATTCACACTGATCATGCTGCTATTAAATATCTTATGGAAAAGAAAGATGCTAAACCTAGACTTATTAGATGGGTTCTCTTGCTACAAGAATTTGACTTACATATTTTTGATAGAAAGGGAGCTGAGAACCCCGTTGCAGACAACTTGTCTAGGTTAGAAAATGTGCTTGATGACCCACTACCTATTGATGATAGCTTTCCTAATGAGCAATTAAATGTTATAAATGCTTCTCATACTGCTCCATGGTATGCTGATTATGCTAATTACATTGTTGCTAAGTTTATACCACCTAGTTTCACATACCAGCAAAAGAAAAAGTTCTTCTATGATTTGAGGCATTACTTTTGGGATGACCCACATCTTTATAAAAAAGGAGTAGATGGTATTATTAGACGTTGTGTACCTGAGCATGAACAGGAATAGATCCTACGCAAGTGTCACTCCAAAGCTTATGGAGGACACCATGCTGGAGATAGGACTGCACATAAGGTATTGCAATCTGGCTTTTATTGGCCTACTCTCTTCAAGGATGCCCGTAAGATTGTCTCATCTTGTGATGAATGTCAAAGAATTGGTAATATTAGTAGACGTCAAGAAATGCCCATGAACTATTCACTTGTTATTGAACCATTTGATGTTTGGGGCTTTGACTATATGGGACCCTTTCCTTCCTCTAATGGTTATACACATATTCTAGTTGCTGTTGATTACATTACTAAGTGGGTAGAAGCTATTCCAACTAGTAGTATTGATCATAACACTTCTATTAAAATGCTTAAAGAAGTTATTTTTCCAAGTTTTGGAGTCCCTAGATATTTAATGACTGATGGTGGTTCACATTTTATTCATGGTGTGTTCCGTAAAATGCTTGCTAAATATGATGTTAATCATATAATTGCATCTCCTTATCACCCACAGTCTAGTGGTCAAGTAGAATTGAGTAATAGAGAGCTCAAATTAATTTTGCAAAAGACTGTCAATAGGTCTAGAAAGAATTGGTCCAAGAAACTTGATGATGCATTATGGGCCTATAGAACTGCATATAAAAATCCTATGGGTATGTCTCCGTATAAAATGGTCTATGGAAAAGCATGTCACTTACCTCTCAAACTAGAACACAAGGCATATTGGGCTATTAAAGAACTCAATTATGATTTTAAACTTGCTGGTGAGAAGAGGTTATTTGATATTAGCTCACTTGATGAATGGAGAACCCAAGCCTACGAAAATGCCAAGTTGTTTAAAGAAAAAAGTTAAAAGATGGCATGATAAAAGGATACAAAAGCGTGAGTTTAATGTAAGTGACTATGTATTGTTATACAACTCTCGTTTAAGATTTTTTTGCAGGAAAACTTCTCTCTAAATGGGAAGGTCCTTACGTTATCGAGGAGGTCTATCGTTCCGGTGCCATAAAAATCAACAACTTCGAAGGCACAAATCCGAAGGTGGTGAACGCTCAAAGAATCAAACATTATATCTCAGGTAATCCCATAAATGTTGAAACCAATATTATTGAAACCGTAACCACAGAGGAATACATAAGGGACACTTTTCGGAAAGTTTCAGACTCCGAAAAGGAATAGGTATGTGGTACGGTAAGTAAACCGACTCCAAAACAGTTTTTAAGACAATATTTCTCTGTTTTGGAATATTTAGAAAAATAGAAAAATAAGAAGCAGTCCGGGAAGGACACGAGGGCTCCATGAGGGTAGAGGGCGCGCCCTACCCCCTGGGCGCGCCCCCCTACCTCGTGGGCACCTCGTGTGCTCTCCGGACTCCGTTTTCATACACAACACGTATTTTGGTCGGTAAAAATTCATTATATAACCTCCCAGGGGTTTTGACTCCCGTATCACGCAAATATCTCTTGTCTTTGTTTCGAGCTGTTTCCTGTCAAGGTTGTCAAGGCCAGGCACTATGTCATCTCCCTCCTCCTCCAACCATGAGGGCAATGATGCTTGGCTAATGAAGATAGAGCTGAAGAGGGAAGAACCCATGGAGATCAACAAGGATGAAGGGATCAAGGAAGCCACGGAGGACCAAGCTCTGGCAAGAGAAGACATCCTTCAACCTGATCACAATCTTCTTACCCCAACTGAGATCGAAGCTTTCAAGATGATTGAGCTAGCTCATATACAAAATAAGTATCTCACACGTGAAAATATTTTGTTGAAGGAGCATATCATCGCACTCAAGGGCATTATCCGCAAGTTAGAAGACGTCCTACGCTCGATGTGCGACTATCCAGCATCAATAACTCCCCCTTCTTCACCAACAAGGAAGAATTGAGCATCGGGTATGGGCACTCCCCTTGGCGACTGCCAAGCTTGGGGGAGTGCCCCGGTATCATATCACCATCACTTTTATCTTTACCGTTTTTCTTAGTTTGATCCTTTTGATAATATCTTGATCTAGTAGAATAAAAGCTTTTATGGCATGATCTAGTTTTGAGTTTTGCTTTATGATCCTTCTATGTAATCGAGTCCGTGAGCTATATATAATAAAGATTAGTGTTGAGTCAAGGGCTTGATTATTTTGCCATGATCCTAAGTGAATAAAAGAAAAGAGAAAGAAATAAAAAGAAATGAAGAGATCATGTGAATCTTATGGAGAGTAATGAGCTCACATAGAAAAAGTATGATGAATAAAAGTTGTTGAAGGTTGACAAACATAGTTTTGGTCATCGTTGCAATTAATAGGAAGTAATAAACAAAGAGAGGTCTTCACATATAAATATACTATCTTGGACATCTTTTATGATTGTGAGCACTCATTAAAATATGGCATGCTAAAGAGTTGACGTTGGACAAGGAAGACAACGTAATGGGTTATGTTTTCTTACATCCGAGATAAATTATATTGTCTTGGATCCTCCAGCATGTTGAGCTTGCCTTTCCCCTCATGCTAGCCAAATTCATTGCACCAAGTAGAGATATTACTTGTGCTTCCAAATTCCCTTAAAACCAGTTTTGCCATGAGAGTCCACCATACCTACCTATGGATTGAGTAAGATCCTCCAGGTAAGTTGTCATCGGTGCAAGCAATAAAAAAATTGATCTCTAAATATGTATGACTTATTAGTGTGGGAGAAAATAAGCTTTATACGATCGTGTGATATGGAAGAAATAAAAGCGACAGACTGCATAATAAACGTCCATATCACAAGTGGCAATATAAAGTGACGTTCTTTCGCATTAAGATTTTGTGCATCCAACCATAAAAGCGCATGACAACCTCTGCTTCCCTCTGTGAAGGGCCTATCTTTTACTTTTATCTCCTACCTTATATAAGAGTCATGGTGATCTTCACCCATCCTTTTTACATTTTATCCTTTGGCAAGCACAATATGTTGGAAAGATCCTGGTATATATGGCTAATTGGATGTGAGTTTTCATGAACTATTATTGTTGACATTACCCTTGAGGTAAAACATTGGGAGGCAAAACTATAAGCCCCTATCTTTCTATGTGTCCGATTAAAACTCCATACCCATAAGTATTGCGTGAGTGTCACCAATTGTGAAAGATTATATGATAGTTGAGTATGTGGACTTGCTGAAAAGCTCTTATACATTGACTCTTTCCTATGTTATGGTAAATTGCAATTGCTCCAATGACTGAGATTATAGTTTCTTAGTTTTCAATCAAGTTTACGATTCATACTTGAAATTGTGATTGAATTATTACTCTAGCATAAGAGATTATATGACAAGAACTATATAAGTTGTTGTTCTAAGAATGATCATGATGCCCTCATGTCCGTATTTTATTTTTGTCGACACCTCTATCTCTAAACATGTGGACATATTTTTCGATTTCGGCTTTCGCTTGTGGACAAGCGAGGTCTAAGCTTGGGGGAGTTGATATGTCCATTTTGCATCATGCTTTCATATCAATATTTATTGCATTATGGGCTGTTATTACACATTATGTCACAATACTTATGCCTATTCTCTCTTATTTTACAAGGTTTACATTAAGAGCGAGAATGCCGGCAGCTGGGATTCTGGGCTGGAAAAGGAGCAAATATTAGAGACCTATTCTGCACAGCTCCAGAAGTCCTGAAACTTCATGGAAGACGTTTTCAGAATATATAAAAAATACCCAGCGGAAGAGATTCACCAGGGGGGCCACACCCTGCCCACGAGGGTGGGGGGCGCGCCCTACCCCCCTTGGCACGCCCCCTGGTGGCCCTCCGGTGGCCATCTTCTGCTATATGAAGTCTTTCGATGGGAAAAAATAGGAAGCCATCTTCTCGGACGAAACTCCGCCGCCACGAGGCGGAACCTTGGCGGAACCAATCTAGGGCTCCGGCAGAGCTCTTCTGCCGGGGAAACTTCCCTCCGGGAGGGGGAAATCATCGCCATCGTCATCACCAACGCTCCTCTCATCGGGAGAGGGCAATCTCCATCAACATCTTCATCGGCACCATCTCCTCGCAAAACCCTAGTTCATCTCTTGTAACCAATTCTTGTCTCCAAGTCCGGGATTGGTGCTAGTAGGTTTCTAGTAGTGTTAATTACTCCTTGTAGTTGATGCTAGTTGGTTTAATTGGTGGAAGACAATATGTTCAGATCCTATATGCATATTAATACCCCTATAATTATGAACATGTTTATGCTTTGTGAATAGTTACGTTTGTTCCTGAGGACATGGGAGAAGTCTTGCTATTAGTAGTCATGTGAATTTGGTATTCGTTCGATATTTTGATGAGATGTATGTTGTCTCTCCTCTAGTGGTGTTATGTGAATGTCGACTACATGACACTTCACCATTATTTGTGCCTAGAGGAAGGCATTGGGAAGTAATAAGTACATGATGGGTTGCTAGAGTGACAGAAGCTTAAACCCTAGTTTATGCGTTGCTTCGTAAGGGGCTGATTTGGATCCATATGGTTCATGCTATGGTTAGGTTTACCTTAATACTTTTGTTGTAGTTGTGGATGCTTGCAATAGAGGTTAATCATAAGTGGGATGTTTGTCCAAGTAAGGGCAGCACCCAAGCACTGGTCCACCCACATACCAAATTATCAAAGTACCGAACGCAAATCATATGAACGTGATGAAAACTAGCTTGATGATATTTCCATGTGTCCTCGGGAGCGCTTTTCTCTATATAAGAGTTTGTCTAGGCTTGTCCTTTGCTACAAAAAGGATTGGGCCACCTTGCTGCACTTTATTTACTTTTGTTACTTGTTGCTCGTTACAAATTATCCTATCACAAAACTATCTATTACCACTTATTTCAGTACTTGCAGAGAATATCTTGTTTGAAACCGCTTATCGTTTCCTTCTGCTCCTCGTTGGGTTCTACACTCTTACTTATCGAAAGGACTACGATAGATCCCCTATACTTGTGGGTCATCAGGCACCCCTGTATTTGGATGTACCATGGCTTTCAGACGGTTGTAGTATTCGGTTTTGATTTTGTGCCGAAGCGCGCTTCCTAGATCCATAGATGGATCTGGTCGTACCAGATTTTTGGCGCAAGTCCTCACGTAGATCGTGTGTTGACTTATGTGCGACCTTGTTAGCTGCTCTATCGCGGTCACAAGGTGGTTGATCCGGCCGGTTGGACGTTTCATTTTTCGGCTGTGAGGGCTCTAAGGCCTCATCCTCGAATTCAGGTAATAGCTTGCGCTTTGGATAGCCCTTTGTGTGGTAACTTCCACCATACTTTTCTTCATTGTCGAGCACTTTGTTCCACATGCTGTTGAGCGTATTTTGTGTGGCCTTAAGCCTTTGCTTCTGCTTCTTTAGACTCCTCGCTGTGGCAATAAGCCTTCTGCGGAGGTTCTCTTGCTCCAAGTGCGTTTCCGGGATGATGTGTGCATCTTCGTCCAGACTGTTTTCCTCCCCAGAGGGGGTTTGATGAGGTTTATCCTCGGCATCGTTTTGTTCGGACGTCGAATCCATACTATGTTCGTCGTTTGCAGCTTCATCGTGCTCTGCCGTGGGGCAATGTGGTCGTCGTTTCCTCTAGAGTCGACTGGAGTGTTATTTTCTCTTGCATTGTTATCGCTGTTTTTGCTATGGCGGGACTTAGAGCGGCGTCGCTGACGTCGGCGCTTGGGTTGCTTCTTGGAGGGGCCATCCTCTGTTGTCTCTTCGTCATTGCCTTCTTTGGGTGTATCCACCATGTATATGTCATGTGATGAAGTGGCTGTCCGGCGCCCTGTGGGCACTGGTTCTTGTTCGTCCCCTGCATCTTCGTCCATGCCGTTGATGTCTTCGGAGTCGAAATCGAGCATGTCGGTTAAATCGTTGACAGAAGCTACTAAGTGGGTGGTGGGTGGGCAGCGGATTTCTTCGTCGTCTGCATCCCATTCTAGCCGGACATAGTTCGGCCAGGGTTCTCCTGACAAGGAGAGAGACCTTAATGAATTTAGCACATCGCCGAAAGGCGAGTGCTGAAAGATATCTGCGGAGGTGAACTCCATGATCGGCGCCCAATCGGATTCGATAGGCACGGATGCAGGCGGCTCAGAGTCCATTGCCGGAGACGAACCCAATGGTTCGGCGACACGGCTCTCGTAAGGGGTGAAGGCAGTATCTGAGTCCATCGCCGCTGAGAGTGTGGCCTCCATGGCGGGGTCTATCCCTCCGCCCTCGGATGGCGCAATTTGCTCCAGATTGAAGGCCAGAGTAGTTGCAGATGCGATCTCCCGAACACTGTCCGACGGCAGAGTTACGTCATACTCGTCGTGATTGTGCGGCGTACCTGACATGGGCTCGAATCCGTCAAAGATCAAGTCTCCATGGATGTCGGCAGTGTAGTTTAAGTTTCCGAACCTGACCTGATGGCCAGGGGCGTAGCTCTCGATCTGCTCCAGATGGCCAAGCGAGTTAGCCCCATAGTGCGAAGCTGTTGAATATGAAGATCTGTCCGGGAGGAAAACCTCGCCTTGGACCGCATCATTACCGATGATCGAAGGAGCCATCAAGCCTTATGGTGACGACACAGTGGAACTCTCAATGAAAGCACCAATGTCAGTGTCAAAACCGGCGGATCTCAGGTAGGGGGTCCCGAACTATGCGTCTTAGGCGGATGGTAACAGGAGGCAGGGGACACGATGTTTACCCAGGTTCGGGCCCTCTTGATGGAGGTAATACCCTACGTCCTGCTTGATTGTTCTTGATGACATGAGTATTACAAGAGTTGATCTACCATGAGATCGTAGAGGCTAAACCCTAGAATCTAGCATGTGGTATGATTGTATGTTGTCCTACGGACTAAACCCTCCGGTTTATATAGACACCGGAGGGGGCTAGGGTTACACAGAGTCGGTTACGAGGAGATCTACATATCTGTATTCCAAGCTTGCCTTCCACGCCAAGGAGAGTCCCATCCGGACACGAGACGAAGTCTTCAATCTTGTATCTTCATAGTCCAACAGTTCGGCCAAAGGATATAGTTCGTCTGTCCGGAGACCCCCTAATCCAGGACTCCCTCAATCACCATCTCCATATCTCAAAACAATTATCAAGTATCAGACTTCTCATAGTATTCAATGCACTTCTATAGAAGTTTTTATATTATAGCAAATTTCCATGTTGTTCTAAAGGACTCTCAAAATAATATAAGTGAAGCATGAGAGAACAATTATTTCTATAAAATAAAACCACCACCGTGCTCTAAAAGATATAAGTGAAGCACTAGAGCAAAAACTATATAGCTCAAAAGATATAAGTGAAGCACATAGAGTATTCTAATAAATTTCAACTCATGTGAGTCTCTCTCAAAAGGTGTGTACAGCAAGGATGATTGTGGTAAACTAAAAAGCAAAGACTCAAATCATACAAGACGCTCCAAGCAAAACACATATCATGTGGTGAATAAGAAATATAGCTCCAAGTAAAGTTACTGATAGACAAAGACGAAAGAGGGGATGCCTTCCGGGGCATCCCCAAGCTTAGGCTTTTTGGTGTCCTTGAATTTTACCTTGGTGTGCCATGGGCATCCCCAAGCTTATGCTCTTGCCACTCTTTGTTCCATAATCCATCAAATCTTTACCCAAAACTTGAAAACTTCACAACACAAAACTCAAAATAGAAAATCTCGTGAGCTCCGTTAGCGAAAGAAAACAAAACACCACTTAAAGGTACTGTAATGAACTCATTCTTTGTTTATATTGGTGTTAAACCTACTGTATTCCAACTTCTCTATGGTTTATAAACTCTTTTACTAGCCATAGATTCATCAAAATAAGCAAACAACACAAGAAAAACAGAATCTGTCAAAAACAGAACAGTTTGTAGTAATCTGTAGCTAACACAACTTCTGGAACCCAAAAAATTCTAAAATAAATATCTGGATGGGAGGAATTTATCTAATCATCTGCAAAAATAGTTAACTAAATATCACTTTACAAATAAAAATGGCAGCAATTCTCGTGAGTGCTAAAGTTTCTGTTTTTTACAGCAAGATCAAAAAGACTTTCCCCAAGTTCTACTTGGCACAAACACTAATTAAACACAAAAACACAACCAAGACAGAGTCTAGATAAATTATTTATTACTAAACAGGAGAAAAAAATCAAGGAATAAAAATAAAATTGGGTTGCCTCCCAACAAGCGTTATCGTTTAACGCCCTAGCTAGGCATAAAAGCAAGGATAGATCTAGGTATTGCCATCTTTGGTAGGTAATTCTTCAATGAGACACCTATAACTCTTAGGAGTTTCTTTCTTTTTATTAATTATCAAACTCCTAGGCACAAAATCAAGAAAATCATTTGTAGCAAATGGTTCCATAATGATAGCAAAGAGATTGGGATGAACACTTATTGATTTTAAATCCGCAGTTTCCTTACTAGAGGACTCACTCTTATTTTCAGGAACATAAACAAGCTTGGCAAATTTTAGTAGGAGGATTTGGTGTTGGGGAACGTAGCAGAAATTCAAAATTTTCCTACGTGTCACCAAGATCTATCTATGGAGAGACTAGCAATGAGGGGAAGGAGAGTGCATCTACATACCCTTGTAGATCGCTAAGCGGAGGCGTTCAAGTGAACGGGGTTGATGGAGTCGTACTCGTCGTGATTCAGATCACCGATGATCCTAGTGCCGAACGGACAGCACCTCCGCGTTCAACACACGTACAGCTCGATGATGTCTCCCACGCCTTGATCCAGCAAGGAGAGAGGGAGAGGTTGAGGAAGACTCCATCCAGCAGCAGCACAACGGCGTGGTGGTGATGGAGGAGCGTGGCAATCCTGCAGGGCTTCGCCAAGCACCTACGGGAGAGGAGGAGGTGTCACGGGAGGGAGGGAGGCGCCAAGGGCTCAGGTATGGATGTCCTCCCTCCCCTCCACTATATATAGGGGCAGGGGAGAGGGGGGAGGCGCAGCCTTGCCCCTTCCTCCAAGAAAGGGGTGCGGCTAAGAGGGGGGGAGGAGTCCATCCTCCCCAAGGCACCTCGGAGGTGCCTTCCCCCTTTAGGACTCTCCCCTTTTTCCTATATCTTGGCGCATGGGCCTCTAGGGGCTGGTGCCCTTGGCCCATGTAGGCCAAGGCGCACCCCCTACAGCCCATGTGGCCCCCGGGGCAGGTGGCCCCACCCGGTGGGCCCCCGGGACCCTTCCGGTGGTCCCGGTACAATACCGATGACCCCGAAACTTGTCCCGATGGCCGAAACAGGACTTCCTATATATAAATCTTTACCTCCGGACCATTCCGGAACTCCTCGTGACATCCGGGATCTCATCCGGGACTCCGAACAACATTCGGTAACCACATACAAGCTTCCTTTATAACCCTAGCGTCATCGAACCTTAAGTGTGTAGACCCTACGGGTTCGGGAGACATGCAGACATGACCGAGATGTTCTCCGGTCAATAACCAACAGCGGGATCTGGATACCCATGTTGGCTCCCACATGTTCCACGATGATCTCATCGGATGAACCACGATGTCAAGGACTTAATCGATCCCGTATACAATTCCCTTTGTCTAGCGGTATGGTACTTGCCCGAGATTCGATCGTCGGTATACCGATACCTTGTTCAATCTCGTTACCGGCAAGTCTCTTTACTCGTTCCGTAACACATCATCCCGTGATCAACCCCTTGGTCACATTGTGCACACTATGATGATGTCCTACCGAGTGGGCCCAGAGATACCTCTCCGTTTACACGGAGTGACAAATCCCAATCTCGATTCGTGCCAACCCAACAGACACTTTCAGAGATACCCGTAGTGTACCTTTATAGCCACCCAGTTACGTTGTGACGTTTGGCACACCCAAAGCACTCCTACGGTATCCGGGAGTTGCACAATATCATGGTCTAAGGAAATGATACTTGACATTAGAAAAGCTTTAGCATACGAACTACATGATCTTGTGCTAGGCTTAGGATTGGGTCTTGTCCATCACATCATTCTCCTAATGATGTGATCCCGTTATCAACGACATCCAATGTCCATGGTCAGGAAACCGTAACCATCTATTGATTAACGAGCTAGTCAACTAGAGGCTTACTAGGGACATGGTGTTGTCTATGTATCCACACATGTATCTGAGTTTCCTATCAATACAATTCTAGCATGGATAATAAACGATTATCATGAACAAGGAAATATAATAATAATCAATTTATTATTGCCTCTAGGGCATATTTCCAACAGTCTCCCACTTGCACTAGAGTCAACAATCTAGTTCACATCGATATGTGATTAACACTCAAGGTCACATCCCCATGTGACTAACACCCAAAGAGTTTACTAGAGTCAATAATCTAGTTCACATTTACCATGTGATTAATACTCGATGAGTTCTGGGTTTGATCATGTTATGCTTGTGAGAGAGGTTATAGTCAACGGGTCTGAAGCTTTCAGATCCGTGTGTGCTTTACAAATCTCTATGTCATCTCCTAGATGCAGCTACCACGTTCTATTTGGAGCTATTCCAAATAACTGTTCTACTTGGAGCTATTCTAAATTGTTGCTCCATTATACGTATCCGGTATCTCTACTCAGAGCTATCCGGATAGGTGTTAAGCTTGCATCGACGTAACCCTTTACGACGAACTCTTTTACCACCTCCATAATTGAGAAAATTCCTTAGTCCACTAGTTACTAAGGATAACTTTGACCACTGTCCTGTGATCCATTCTTGGATCACTCTTGTACCCCTTGACTGACTCATGGTAAAGCACACTTCAGGTGCGGTACACAGCATAGCATACTGTAGAGCCTATGTCTTAAGCATAGGGGACGACCTTCGTTCCTTTCTCTCTATTCTGCCATGGTCGAGCTTTAAGTCTTAACTTCATACCTTACAACTCAGGCAAGAACTCCTTCTTTGACTGGTCCATCTTGAACACCTTCAAGATCACGTCAAGGCATGTGCTCATTTGAAAGTACTATTAAGCGTTTTGATCTATCCTTATAGATCTTGATGCTCAATGTTCAAGTAGCTTAATCCAGGTTTTCCATTGAAAACACTTTCCAAATAACCCTATATGCTTTCCAGAAATTCTACGTCATTTCTGATCATTAATATGTCAACAACATATACTCATCAGAAATTCTATAGTGCTCCCACTCACTTCTTTGGAAATACAAGTTTCTCATAAACTTTGTATACACCCAAAATCTTTGATCATCATCAAAGCATACATTCCAACTCCGAGATGCTCACTCCAGTCCTCAGAAGGATTGCTGGAGCTTTGCATACTTATTAGCATATTTCAGGATAGAAAAAACCTTCCGGTTGTATCACATACAACCTTTCCTCAAGAATCGTCGAGGAAACAATGTTTTGACATCCTATCTGCAAGATTTCATAAATAATGCAGTAATTGCTAATATAATTCCAACAGACTCTTAGCATCACTACGAGTGAGAAAGTCTCATCGTAGTCAACTCCTTGAACTTGTCGAAAAACATCTTAACGACAAGTCGAGCTTTCTCAATGGTGACACTTACCATCATTGTCTGTCTTCCTTTCAAAATCCATATGTACCTAACAGCCTTACGACCATCAAGTAGTTCTTCCAAAGTCTACACTTTGTTTTCATACATGGATCCTATCTCGGATTTTATGGCTTCTAACCATTTGTCGGAATTTGGGCCCACCATTGCTTCTCCATAGCTCGTAGGTTCATTATTGTCTAGCAACATGACTTCCAAGATAGGATTACGTACCACTCTGAAGTAGTACGCATCCTTGTCATCCCACGAGGTTTGGTAGTGACTCGATCCGAAGTTTCATGATCACTATCATAAGCTTCCACTTCAGTTGGTGTACGTGCCATAGGAACAACTTCATGTGCGCTGCTACACACTTGTTGAAGTGACAGTTCAATAACCTCATCAAGTCTCCACCATCCTCCCACTCAACTTTTCGAGAGAAACCTTTCCTTGAGAAAGGACCCGATTCTAGAAACAATCCCTTATTGCTTTCGGATCTGAGACAGGAGGTATACCCAACTGTTTTGGGTGTCCTATGAAGATGCATTTTATCCGCTTTGGGTTCGAGCTTATCAACCTGAAACCTTTTCATATAAGCGTCGCAGCCCCAAACTTTTAAGAAACGACAAATTAGGTTTCTCTAAACCATAATTCATACGGTGTCATCTCATCGGAATTACGTGGTGCCCTATTTAAAGTGAATGTGGTTGTCTCTAATGCCTAACCCATGAACGATAGTGGTAATTCGATAAGAGACATCATGGTACGCACCATATCCAATAGGGTGCAACTATGATGTTCGGACACACCATCACATTATGGTGTTCCAGGCGGTATTAATTGTGAAACAATTTCCACAATGTCTTAATTGTGTGCCAAAACTCGTAACTCAGATATTCATCTCTATGATCATATCATAGACATTTTATCCTCTTGTCACAATGATCTTCTACTTCACTCTGAAATTATTTGAACCATTCAATAATTCAGACTTGTGTTTCATCAAGTAAATATTCTCAACATCTACTCGAATCATCTGTGAAGTAAGAACATAACGATATTCACTGCATGCCTCAGCACTCATTGGACTGCACACATCAAAATGTGTTGCTTCCAACAAGTTGCTATCTTGTTCCATTTTACTGAAAACGAGGCTTTTCAGTCATCTTGCCCATGTGGTATGATTTGCATGTCCCAAGTGATTCAAAATCAAGTGAGTCAAAACGGTCCATTTGCATGGAGTTTCTTCATGCATATACACCAATAGACATGGTTCGCATGTCTCAAACTTTTCAAAAACGAGTGAGCCCAAAGATCCATCAATATGGAGCTTCTTCATGCGTTTTATACCGATATGACTTACGTGGCAGTGCCACAAGTAGGTGGTACTATCACTACTATCTTTTGGCATGAACATGTGTATCACTACGATCGAGATTTAATAAACCATTCATTTTAGGTGTAAGACCATTCAAGGTATTATTCAAATAAACAGAGTAACCATTATTCTCCTTAAATGAATAACCGTATTGCGATAGACGTAATCCAATCATGTCTATGCTCAACGCAAACACCAAATAACAATTATTTAGGTTTAACACCAATCTCTTTGGTAGAGGGAGCGTGCGATGCTTGATCATATCAAGCTTGAAAAAACTTCCAACACATATCGTCAGCTCACCTTTAGCTAGTCTCCGTTTATTCCGTAGCCTTTTGTTTCGAGTTACTAACACTTAGCAACCGAACCGGTATCTAATACCCTGGTGCTACTAGGAGTACTAGCAAAGTACACATTAACACAATGTATATCCAATATACTTCTATCGACCTTGCCAGCCTTCTTATCTACCAAGTATCTAGGGTAATTCTGCTCTAGTGGTTGTTCCCCTTATTACAGAAGCACTTAGTCTCGGGTTTGGGTTTTACCTTGGGTTTCTTCACTAGAGCAGCAGCTGATTTGCCGTTTCATGAAGTATCCCTTCTTGCCCTTGCCCTTCTTAAAACTAGTGGTTTCACCAACCATCAACAATTGATGCTCCTTCTTGATTTCTACTTTCGCGGTGTCAAACATCGCGAATACCTCAAGGATCATCATATCTATCCCTGATATGTTATAGTTCATCACGAAGCTCTAACAGCTTGGTGGCAATGACTTTGGAGAACCATCACTGTCTTATCTGGAAGATCAACTCCCACTCGATTCAAATGATTGTTGTACTCAGACAATCTGAGCACAAGCTCAACAATTGAGCTTTTCTCCTTAGTTTGCAGGTTAAGAAAGTCATCGGAGGTCTTATACCTCTTGACATGGGCACGAGCCTGAAATCCCAATTTCAGCCCTCAAAACATCTCATATGTTTCGCGATGTTTCAAAAACGTCTTTGGTGCCTCAACTCTAAACCGTTTAACTGAACTATCACGTAGTTATCAAAACGTGTATGTCCGATGTTCGCAACATCCGCAGACGACGTTTGGGGTTCAGCACACTGAGCGGTGCATTAAGGACATAAGCTTTCTACTGTCCGCATAATCGCTACTATCAACTTTCAACTATATTTTCTCTAGGAACATATCTAAACAGTAGAACTATAGCGTGAGCTACGACATAATTTGCAAAAACCTTTTGACTATGTTCAGGATAATTAAGTTCATCTTATGAACTCCCACTCAGATAGACATCCCTCTAGTCATCTAAGTGATTACATGATCCGAGTCAAACTAGGCCGTGTCCGATCATCACGTGAGACGGACTAGTCATCATCGGTGAACATCTTCATGTTGATCGTATCTTCTATACGACTCATGTTCGATCTTTCGGTCTCCGTGTTCCGAGGCCATGTCTGTACATGCTAGGCTCGTCAAGTCAACCTAAGTGTTTGCATGTGTTCCGAGGCCATGTCTGTACATGCTAGGCTCGTCAACACCCGTTGTATTTGAACGTCTAAATAAAACACCCGATCATCACGTGATGTTTTGAAACAGCGAACTGTCGCAACGGTGCACAGTTAGGGGAGAACACTTCTTGAAATTGTTGTAAGGGATCATCTTATTTACTACCGTCGTTCTAAGCAAATAAGATGTATAAACATGATAAACATCACATGCAATCAAATAGTGACATGATATGGCCATCATCACTTTGCTCCTTTTGATCTCCATCTTCGGGGCTCCATGATCATCATCGTCACCGGCATGACACCATGATCTCCATCATCATGATCTCCATCATCGTGTCTTCATGAAGTTGCCTCGCCAACTATTACTTCTACTACTATGGCTAACGGTTAGCAATAAAGTAAAGTAATTACATGACGTTTAAGTTGACACACAGGTCACAAATAAATAAAGACAACTCCTATGGCTCCTGCCGGTTGTCATACTCATCGACATGCAAGTCGTGATTCCTATTACAAGAACATGATCAATCTCATACATCACATATCATTCATCACATTCTTCTTGGCCATATCACATCACATAGCATACCCTGCAAAAACAAGTTAGACGTCCTCTAATTGTTGTTTGCATGTTTTACGTGGCTGCTATGGGTTTCTAGCAAGAACGTTTCTTACCTACGCATGAACCACAACGTGATATGCCAATTGCTATTTACCCTTCATAAGGACCCTTTTCATCGAATCCGATCCGACTAAAGTGGGAGAGACAGACACCCGCCAGCCACCTTATGCAACTAGTGCATGTTTGTCGGTGGAACCGGTCTCACGTAAGCGTACGTGTAAGGTTGGTCCGGGCCGCTTCATCCCACGATGCCGCCGAATCAAGATAAGACTAGTAACGGCAAGCATATTGAACAATATCGACGCCCACAACTACTTTGTGTTCTACTCGTGCAAAGAATCTACGCAATAGACCTAGCTCATGATGCCACTGTTGGGGAACGTAGCAGAAATTCAAAAAAAAATTCCTACGAATCACCAAGATCTATCTATGGAGAGACCAGCAACGAGTAGAAAGAGAGTGCATCTACATACCCTTGTAGATCGCTAAGCGGAAGCGTTCAAGTGAACGGGGTTGATGGAGTCGTACTCGTCGTGATTCAGATCACCGATGATCCTAGTGCCGAACGGACAGCACCTCCGCGTTCAACACACGTACAGCTCGACGATGTCTCCCACGCCTTGATCCAGCAAGGAGAGAGGGAGAGGTTGAGGAAGACTCCATCCAGCAGCAGCACAACGGCGTGGTGGTGATGGAGGAGCGTGGCAATCCTGCAGGGCTTCGCCAAGCACCTACGGGAGAGGAGGAGGTGTCACGGGAGGGAGGAAGGCGCCAAGGGCTCAGGTATGGATGTCCTCCCTCCCCTCCACTATATATAGGGGCAGGGGAGAGGGGGGAGGCGCAGCCTTGCCCCTTCCTCCAAGAAAGGGGTGCGGCTAAGAGGGGGGAGGAGTCCATCCTCCCCAAGGCACCTCGGAGGTGCCTTCCCCCTTTAGGACTCTCCCCTTTTTCCTATATCTTGGCGCATGGGCCTCTAGGGGCTGGTGCCCTTGGCCCATGTAGGCCAAGGCGCACCCCCTACAGCCCATGTGGCCCCCGGGGCAGGTGGCCCCACCCGGTGGGCCCCCGGGACCCTTCCGGTGGTCCCGGTACAATACCAATGACCCCGAAACTTGTCCCGATGGCCGAAACAGGACTTCCTATATATAAATCTTTACCTCCGGACCATTCCGGAACTCCTCGTGACGTCCGGGATCTCATCCGGGACTCCGAACAACATTCGGTAACCACATACAAGCTTCCTTTATAACCCTAGCGTCATCGAACCTTAAGTGTGTAGACCCTACGGGTTCGGGAGACATGCAGACATGACCGAGATGTTCTCCGGTCAATAACCAACAGCGGGATCTGGATACCCATGTTGGCTCCCACATGTTCCACAATGATCTCATCGGATGAACCACGATGTCAAGGACTTAATCGATCCCGTATACAATTCCCTTTGTCTAGCGGTATGGTACTTGCCCGAGATTCGATCGTCGGTATACCGATACCTTGTTCAATCTCGTTACCGGCAAGTCTCTTTACTCGTTCCGTAACACATCATCCCGTGATCAACCCCTTGGTCACATTGTGCACATTATGATGATGTCCTACCGAGTGGGCCCAGAGATACCTCTCCGTTCACACGGAGTGACAAAATCCCAATCTCGATTCGTGCCAACCCAACAGACACTTTCAGAGATACCCGTAGTGTACCTTTATAGCCACCCAGTTACGTTGTGACGTTTGGCACACCCAAAGCACTCCTACGGTATCCGGGAGTTGCACAATCTCATGGTCTAAGGAAATGATACTTGACATTAGAAAAGCTTTAGCATACGAACTACATGATCTTGTGCTAGGCTTAGGATTGGGTCTTGTCCATCACATCATTCTCCTAATGATGTGATCCCGTTATCAACGACATCCAATGTCCATGGTCAGGAAACCGTAACCATCTATTGATTAACGAGCTAGTCAACTAGAGGCTTACTAGGGACATGGTGTTGTCTATGTATCCACACATGTATCTGAGTTTCCTATCAATACAATTCTAGCATGGATAATAAACGATTATCATGAACAAGGAAATATAATAATAATCAATTTATTATTGCCTCTAGGGCATATTTCCAACATTTGGAGTATTTTTAACGGAAGAAAAAGAGGATCCCGGGTTGGTTATAATTCCGTCAAGTTTATCAATTCTAGTAGAATCTTGATCTATTCTTTCATTAACTATGGGTTCTTTTTCCTTAAAAAAATTCAGAGTAACTCCCACCTTAGATCCATATTGGGTAATTTGGTTGTGGATCTTTTTATCCAAATTCTCAATCAACTCTACAGTAGCAACTTTATTCTCAATAATTTCAAGCCTTTGCATCACATGTTCCAAAGTTAACATAGTTCCATTAACCAAAAGAGGTGGTGAGCCAAACAAATATATCATAGTGTTATAAGAATCAAAAGTATGGCTACCCAAGAAATTCCTGTCAGGACCCCGACTCAATGTCACATCGATCTAGTCGGTAACACCTCATATCACTTTGCGGCCTCACGCACGGTATCCCCACGGGTGTCGCCTTACCTTTGCCCGGGACCGTTTGCGCATTTTGGCTCACGTATATGATAGTGTCGCTAGCATCCATATGATAAAGAGCTCGGGCTGACATGGCTAGTCATAAACCCAAAGTGGCACAGACTTACAGGGACAGGCATCCATGACCCAGCATCGAACGTGTCGGTCATCAGCAAGTGGGTCCGGGCTGTAGCACTGGGCTAGCAGGACTCCGGTAAACCGGGCTGTAGCGGGCTAACAGGACTCCGGTACTCAATGCGTGACATTTCCCCGAAGGGACAGACACAGGAACGAAGAAGGACACATGCCGGCCAGCCTAAGTGTTCCAGAGCAGTAGCAAGCTACCGTGGCTCAGCGGTAACACTAGGAGACATTTCCCGGTAAGAGAGGCTACTAAAGATAAACAACTAGGTAGTCAGATCCCACACATACCAAGCATTTCAATAACATACACACAATATGCTCGATATGTGCAATACAACATGGCATCACAAAATGACTCTACGACTCAAGTAGTCTATTCAATAGGCTCCGAGGAGCGAGATATTACAACAGGGGT
>NW_021310119.1:0-1256 GCF_002162155.2 Triticum dicoccoides
CGTTCGGTGCTAGGATCTCCGGTGATTCGAATCACGTCGTGTTCGACTACATCATCCCCGTTCTTTGAACGCTTCCGCTCGCGATCTACAAGGTACGTAGATGCATCCAATGACTCGTTGCTAGATGAACTCCTAGATGATCTTGGTGAAACGAGTAGAAAATTTTTTGTTTTCTGCAACGTTACCCAACAGTGGCATCATGAGCTAGGTCTATGCGTAGTTCTTCTTGCACGAGTAGAACACAATTGGTTGTGGGCGTAGATTTGTCAACTTTCTTGCCGCTACTAGTCTTATCTTGCTTCAGCGGTATTGTGGGATGAAGCGGCCCGGACCAACCTTACACGTACGCTTACGTGAGACCGGTTCCACCGACTAACATGCACAAGTTGCATAAGGTGGCTGGCGGGTGTCTGTCTCTCCTACTTTAGTTGAAGCGGATTCGATGAAAAGGGTCCTTATGAAGGGTAAATAGAAGTTGGCAAATCACGTTGTGGTTTCACGTAGGTAAGAAAACGTTCTTGCTAGAACCCTACTTCAGCCACGTAAAACTTGCAAACAACAATTAGAGGACGTCTAACTTGTTTTTGCAGCAAGTGCTTTGTGATATGATATGGCCAAAGTTGTGATGAATGATGAATGATCTATATGTCATGTATGAGATGTTCATGCTATTGTAATAGGAATCACGACTTGCATGTCGATGAGTATGACAACCGGCAGGAGCCATAGGAGTTGTCTTTATTTTTTGTATGACCTGCGTGTCATTAAAAGAACGCCATGTAAACTACTTTACTTTATTACTAAACGCGTTAGTCATAGAAGTAGAAGTAGTCATTGGCGTGACAACTTCATGAAGACACGATGATGGAGATCATGATGATGGAGATCATGGTGTCGTGCCGGTGACAAGATGATCATGGAGCCCCGAAGATGAAGATCAAAGGAGCTATATGATATTGGCCATATCATGTCACTACTTTATATAATTGCATGCGATGTTTATTATGTTTTATGCATCTTGTTTACTTAGAACGACGGTAGTAAATAAGATGATCCCTTACAAAAATTTCAAGAAGTGTTCTCCCCTAACTGTGCACCGTTGCTACAGTTCGTCGTTTCGAAGCACCACGTGATGATCGGGTGTGATAGATTCTTACGTTCACATACAACGGGTGTAAGACAGTTTTACACAGCGAAAACACTTAGGGTTAACTTGACGAGCCTAGCATGTACAGACATGGCCTCGGAACACGGAG
>NW_021310120.1:0-1276 GCF_002162155.2 Triticum dicoccoides
CCCACCCCTACGGTCAGCGCTGTCCACGGCCTCCAGTAGGCTACAAACACCAGAAACTACTTGCAACTCCTGGACAGAGAGCTAGGGTGAATAAGAAGTCGAGCGGGGTCATATTTCAGGGCCCAATGCATGGTAGTAGCTATATCTTAAATCACGCATACAGATCTCAGTGCTTAAGGTCGGCTTCAATGAAACAACCCACCATGTACTCCTACATGGCCTCTCATCGATACCTTTACCAAATCGTGTTCACCACACCACTCTCATTACCGACATAATCATTTCACTCTAGCCCATCACCCAGATGAACCAGACCTGACACGACTCTAAGCATAGCAGGCATAGCAAGGTAGGAACAACACATACATATGGCTCAATCAACTCCTACACATGCTAGTGGGTTTCATCTAGTTACTGTGGCAATGACAGGTCATGCAGAGGAAATGGGTTCAACTACCGTAGCACACAGCAGTTTGAATCGCGTTGTCTTAATGCAGTAAAAGAGAGCAGAAGCGAGAACATGGGATTGTATCGATATGATCAAATGGTTGGTTGCTTGCCTGATGGTTCGATGCACTGATACGGTTCTTCGTTAGGGTAATCACGGTACTCCTCGGAGGCAGAACCTGTCGCAAAGTACACCGATACACAACCATCACCAAACAATGTGCAACAATATGATGCATGCATGAAACATGGCAATATGAGTGTGTTGGGCTAATGCAACCAAAACCAGAAGGGTTTGAGCAAATTTGAATCAAGGATTCAAATTTCAAATTCAAATATGGCCTTTTAAAGTGCTTTTCCTTGTTCTGCTTAAAACATCAATTTAACTTGTTTGATCATGCATGAAAATAGTACAGATGGATAGATTGGATTTTTCTGATCATTTTTCATATATAATTTGTCCAAATTGGAGTTACAGAATAAAAGTTATGAATTTTTGAAGTTTAAATTATATTCTGGAATTTCCTGATTTAAATTAAATCCAGAAATTATAGTTATTGCGCCAGCATGACGTCATCATGACGTCAGTGGTCAACTGCGGCTGGCTGAGGTCAAACCTGACGTGTGGGGCCCACACGTCAGTGACAGGGGGGTTAAACAGGGTTAAATTAATCCTAATTACTAATTAGTGGCGCTGGGGCCCACTGGTCAGTGTCAGGGGGTTAACTAACAGTGGTCAAGGTGGGTCAAACCCACCGGCGACGTGACGCCGGCGAGGCCCGAGACGGCGGCGCGATGCGGGATCGCGCTACAGGGCACGGGCGAGGCC
>NW_021310121.1:0-1026 GCF_002162155.2 Triticum dicoccoides
ATGAGCTTACAAAGAAAGATGTGCCTTTTCTTTGGGGTACCGCACAGGAAGAAGCCTTCTCGGTATTGAAAGATAAGTTGACACATGCTCCTTTACTCCAACTTCCTGATTTTAATAAGACTTTTGAGCTTGAATGTGATGCTAGTGGAATTGGATTAGGAGGTGTGTTATTACAAGATGGCAAACCTGTTGCATACTTTTCTGAAAAATTGAGTGGGCCTAGTCTGAATTATTCTACTTATGATAAAGAATTATATGCTCTTGTTCGGACTTTAGAAACATGGCAACATTATTTATGGCCCAAAGAATTTGTTATACATTCTGATCATGAATCTTTGAAACATATTAAAAGTCAAGCTAAACTGAATCGTAGACATGCTAAATGGGTTGAATTCATTGAGACTTTCCCTTATGTCATTAAACACTAGAAGGGAAAAGAAAATGTTATTGGTGATGCATTGTCTCGTCGCTATACTATGCTTTCACAACTTGACTTCAAAATATTTGGTTTGGAGACCATCAAAGATCAATATGTGCATGATGCTGATTTTAAAGATGCAATGCAGAATTGTAAAGAAGGAAGAATGTGGAACAAGTTTGTCGTTAACGATGGATTTGTGTTTCGTGCTAACAAGCTATGCATTCTAGCTAGCTCCGTTCGTCTTTTGTTGTTGCAGGAGGCGCATGGAGGAGGATTAATGGGACACTTTGGCGTGAAGAAGACGGAGGACGTACTTGCTACACATTTCTTTTGGCCAAAGATGAGACGGGATGTTGAGCGTTTTATTGCTCGCTGCACTACATGTCAAAAAGCTAAGTCACGACTCAATCCTCATGGTTTATATATGCCTTTGCCTGTACCTAGTGTTCCTTGGGAGGATATATCTATGGACTTTGTTTTAGGTTTACCTCGAACAAAGAAGGGGAGGGATAGCATATTTGTTGTCGTGGATAGATTCTCGAAAATGGCACACTTTATACCATGTCATAAAAGCGATGATGCTGTTAATGTTGCTGATTTGTTCT
>NW_021310122.1:0-1595 GCF_002162155.2 Triticum dicoccoides
GGAGGGCTAGAGAAAAGAAGAAAGACAAGAGTTAATTAATATGTGTACATACGAAAACAATGAATGCATCAATTAGCTAGTCAGCACAAATTTAACTAATAAAAATACCTGGCCGGACTCGGTTCGGTCACCGGAGCCGTTATAATCATAACCTTCTTCTTCACTACCCTGTCCTTCCATACCATCGGTGTCGTTGAGAAACGACGCAACGGCATCACTTCCTTTTGCGATTATGTCCCCCAACATCTCTTTTGTTTCTTCGTCTCAGGGGTGCTCCATAGTTTCTGCAAATATTTACAACATGGCAATTATTATTCAAACATGACAGCTGGATATATTAGTGGAAAACATAGAACTAGCTAGCTAATATAATCACAATAAGGAATCATATTAGTGGCCTCGACGCTGCTTCTCTAGGGTTTGGGGTGGCCCCAGCAACGCTTCAAGGGTTTGGGGTGGCCTCGACAACACTTTGATGGTTTGGGGTGTCCTCGATGACAATGCTCTTTGAACTTGGTAAATTCGGGTGGCCTCGAGAGAGTTTGTCGGGTAGGGGCGCGGCGGGAGGGGGTAGGAGACCAACATTGTTTTTTTCTAGGGTTTGGGTGTCCTCGAGAGTTTTGGTCGAGCGAGAGGGCCGGGGGGTGCTCCCATGGTATAAGTTATCATGGTCGAGAGGGGATATATATCGACTGCCCCTCATGTCAAAGTTATCCGGGAGGGGGTTATATCGACAACGACGCGACATACATACATGGGAAAATAATGTTATTAGGGAGGGGGTATATCGAACCCCCCCTCGTGTTGAAGTTATCGGGAGGGGGTATATCGACAATGATATACCCGATAAAAAATAAGAAGACAAAAGAAGAAATAAAAAGAGGATAAGAAGAAAGGAATAGAAGAGAAGCAATCGATGAAAAAAAAGAAGAAAAAAAGGAGAAGAAGAAAGGAATAGAGGAGAAGAAGAAAAAAAATTAGAAAATTTCTATTTTTTTTCTTATTCTCCTCTATTCCTTTCTTCTTCTCCTCTTCTTTTTCTTCTTTTTTCCTCTTCTTATTTATTTCTCCTCTTCTTCCTCTCCTATTCTTCTCCTTTCTTCCACTTCTTATATTCCTTCTTCTCCTCTCATTCTTTTTCTTCTTCTTCCTTTCCTAGCTAGATATTTAAATTTTTTCTAAAAATTCAACTAACCTAAAATGTACTAAATCAGAGAACATATATAGATAAAACTTTTCTAAAAATCTAACTTTCATATATATATACTTTAAAACATCATTAATTATAATTGAAAAAATACATACATACATACAAAAAACATGTAAAAAATACATACATACATAAAAAAATACATATATCTAAAAAATACATATATACATATATGAAAATCTAAAAACATGTAAAAAATCTAATAAAAAATAAAAAATATAATTAATCAAATAAAAATTAACCAAGGGCGGCGCTGGAGACAGCGCCGGCGGGGGCGGCTGGCGACGACACCGGCGGGGGCGGTGAGGGCGCCGGCGCATGGGGGCAGGCCGTGGGCAGGGGCTCGGGCCCGGGGCAGGGCCCGGGGCAGGGACCGGTGCGGCGC
>NW_021310123.1:0-1477 GCF_002162155.2 Triticum dicoccoides
TTTTTTTTTTTGAGGATAATTAACTGCCCCTATTTAGTTGGTGGGATTAGGCAGAGAAATAACCAACTTTCAACGTGAAACGCCACCCCTCACCACGTCCCAACTAACAAAACGTTTTTTTCTCTGTCAATTCCCAATCCCCGGTTAAATTACCAGGGTCCCCTAGGGAAGAGATTTGAAGGAGTTGGGCCTTTTAATTCCCCTTCCCCTTCCCTTCTTAATTCCCATGTCCGTGAATCAATCAAAGGATTTAAAGTGCCACTTAACTTAAACTCCCATTCCCTGTCTTCAACTCCCCCCAACCAAACACGCTGTCTGGACAAGCCGTCGAGTCGAGATCCTAACAAAGATGAAGTTGTTGGAGCATTGAGTTTGCATTCCGTCCTCCGGTGATGGTAGGCAAGCTTCACAAAAAATGCATTAAGTTGATGGTGCATGGGGAAGTACTCGCTCCATTTTAAAATGCTTGTTTTTCTTAGGAAAATAATAATCAAAGATACTTATACTTTGGTTTAGAGTCATAAAAAAAATTGAAAGCAAGAAAACTGAAAAAGGGGAAAGTGTATGCTGATGACTTAAGCGCTCACATATGCACGCATACACTCATCCCTATAAAGGCACACACGCACACCCTACCCCTATGAGCACCTCTGAAAGACTGAACCGGCATATCATCTTGAAATTTACGAAGTCACCGTAGGCGCCTCGTCGTTGACGAGAACGTCTCCTCCCACTGAAAGCGCATCGCGGGAAATCCTGAAATAAATCCACGAATAAATGCGAGCATCAGGACTTGAACCCTGGTGGGCTGGGGGTACCACTGTCCCTCTCACACTCGAGCAGAGTGCGTCTGAAAAAAATAAGAAAAAAAATATGCAGTAAAATTTGGTGGCCGTCAGATCTGCGCGGTGATTGTGCCAACACAGTAGTCTGGCCGGGCAGCGGAACAGAGCAGCAACATAGGAGGAGCAGGGGAGCGAGACTTGAGGGAAGCAGAGCAGGGGTCGCCAAATGATGCGGGCGGGAGAGGCGGATGGTTCAGCCGGCGGTGGCGCGCAGGCGGGAGGCTTCCCGCCGGCCCCATCGCCTCAGGCGGAGGTCAAGTGACGTCACGGCGGCTTGATCTGTTTGTAAGGGCATGGCCAACGCGCCACCGTGGACGGCTGCCCCAGCACTTGACATCACTCTAATCCGTCCACGTAGGCACAACCAGTAGCTTGCAGATCAAAGCGTGATCCTGCAGAGGAAGTAGCCTCCTAGTGATAAAAGCAAGAGAGAGAGGGCAAAAGCGATAGACGGTGTGAGCTAGCTCCTCCTTATGCATGTAAAGTAAGGTAAAAAGCAAGGCTGTATACGTTATACATGGGCTTGATGGGGCAGCTCTATGCATTGAGTGTTTGAGAAACTAAATGATGCCCCATCTATCTTTACTTAGGTGGAAGAGCTGAGGCATTAGGAAGGTGATGCCTCCTTTGTA
>NW_021310124.1:0-1233 GCF_002162155.2 Triticum dicoccoides
TCGAGAGGGGCACTTAAGCATTCCAATGTGTGGTAGTAGCTGGTCATGGATCACCAACACAGAACTCAGTTCCTGAGGACGGCTGCAATGAGACAACCCACCATGTACTCCTACATGGCCTCTCACCGCTACCTTTACCAAATCGTGTTCACACACTTAGTTCACCCATAGTAAGACATGTTCACACGCCTCTGATTCATCCCCGATGAATCAGACCTGACTCAACTCTAAGCAGTAGCAGGCATGACGACAAGCATGAATGAGTAGGCACATCAGGGCTCAAACAACTCCTACTCATGCTAGTGGGTTTCATCTATTTACTGTGGAATGACAGGTCATGCAGAGGATAAAGGGGTTCAGCTACCGCAGCAAGTAACAGTTGAATCGTTGTTGTCCTAATGCAATAACTGAGAGCAGGAGCGAGAGAGTAGGGTTTTATCGAAATGAACAAGGGGATTTTGCTTGCCTGGCACTTCTGAAGATAACATTGAGTCTTCATCAGTGTCAACGATCACATCATCGGTACAACGTCTACCGAGGGGGAACAGCACCGGCAAACACAGAAGAAACATGATCAATGCAATGCACAGTATGATGCATGCTATGACATGGCAATATGAATGTGTTTTGAGCTAATGCAACTAGCAGCAAGTTAAATGGAGTTGGTTTGAACCCTAGGTTCAAATTCAAACTCCACATGTGATTATTTAAATGCCATTTAATTGATTTGTGCTAAACAGCAGCTATAAGTTGTTCTAACATGCATGAAAATGGTACAGATGGATTCCTTGAATTTTTCTGATAATTTTTCATATATAATTTATTTAATTTGGAGTTACGGTTAATTTTCTATGATTTGTTGAAGTTTTAGCTATTTTCTGGAAATAATAAATCATTTTTGATTTATTTTAATTCCAGAAACAAATACTGCGTCAGCATGACGTATTAGTGACGTCAGCAGGTCAACGTGGCTGGTCCAGGTCAAACCTGACGGCTGGGACCCGCACGTCAGTGTAACAGGCAGGGACAGAGGCTGACTGGTGGGTCCGGTCAATGCTGACATGGCAAAGTCAACGGTGACAGGCGGGGCCCTCTGAGATTAGTGCTAATTTTAACAGAGAGGTTAAACTAATTAATTAGGCACGGGGGCCCACTTGGCAGTGGCTCTAGTGGGTGATTAGCGGGGTGTTTACGCCTTAATTAAGTGGCCACGTCGGCGAGTGACGCCGGCGA
>NW_021310125.1:0-1129 GCF_002162155.2 Triticum dicoccoides
TGTTGAACCCCAATGTGTGCTTACGTGTCGGTTATCAACGCTCGCGGTTTTTGTCGATTCTAACCTGTTTCGTGCTCTATTACTCACGGTTTTGGGGTCCCAAAGCGAATTCCTTGGTTGTTGAACCCCAAGGTGCGCTTACATGTCGGTCATCAACAATCACAGTTTTTGTTGATTCTGGCCTGTTTCATGGACTATTGTTGAACCCCGGGGTGCGTTTACGTGTCGGTCATCAATACTCACGGTTTTTGTCGAGTCTGACCCGTTTCGTGGACTATTACTCACCATTTTGGGGTCCCAAAGAGATTTCCATGGATGTCGAACCCCAAGGTGTGCTTATGTGTCGGTCATCAACACTCACAATTTGGCCTAATTCTGGTCCGTTTTGTGGACTATTACTCACGATTCTGGCCGGTTTTGGGGTCCCGGAGCGATTTTCACGATTGACGATCACCATGGTGTGTTTGCATGTCCGGCATCAATACTCACAGTTTTGGTGAATTCTGACCATTTCGTGGACTATTACTCACTGTTTTGGGGTCTCGGGGTGATTTCCACGATTTGTGAATTCCGAGGTACGTTTACGTGTCGGTCATCAACACTCACAATTTTTGCCAATTCTGGTCCGTTTCGTGGCCTATTACTCGCCATTTTGGGGTCCTAGAGCGATTTCCCTGAGTTTCAATCCCCGGGGTGCGTTTACGCGTCTGTCGTCAACACTCACAGGTTTGCCAATTCTGACACGTTTTGTGGACTATTACTTACCGTTTTGGGGGCCCAAAGCGATATGCATAGTTGTTGAACCCCAAGGTGCGCTTACGTGTCGGTCATCAACACTCGCAGTTTTGGCCGATTCTAGACCGTTTCAGGGACTTTTACTCACCGTTTTGGGGTCCCAAAGCGATTTCCATGGTTGTTGAACCCCAATGTGTGCTTAAGTGTCCGTTATCAACGCTCGCAGTTTTTGTCGATTCTAACCTGTTTCGTGCTCTATTACTCACGGTTTTGGGGTCCCAAAGCGAATTCCTTGGTTGTTGAACCCCAAGGTGCGCTTACATGTCGGTCATCAACAATCACAGTTTTTGTTGATTCTGGCCTATTTCATGGACTATTGTTGAACCCCGGGGTG
>NW_021310126.1:0-1648 GCF_002162155.2 Triticum dicoccoides
ACCCCATTCTGAGATCTGCAAATAATGCATATCCCGTTTCTTGTCTTGCTGCTCATGTATCATTAACGGACAGGCTGGCCGTGTAAAGCTGCATGCCGATTTATAATACAAATTGTTTTTATACGTACAATCTGTATTCTTAACCGCAATATTTTCTTCAAAATATCGTCCATAAATGTGAATACTTGTACTCTTTCTAGGCACATCTCCACCTACTATTTATTAAATGAGCTTTTATTTACAGAATAAATGTACGTATTCGAAATATACAGAGGACCTAGGAGCAAGACCATTAATTTTAATACCGAGTATATATTTGGACGATCTTTACATTTAATGCATGATTCTCTTTCCTTTTCAACGCTCCGCTTCGGTGCATAAATTTCGACTTGCATACTGCAATGACATTCGGATCCTCACACGAAGCTTTTTACGCTCCTTGCAAATGCAGCCCTGCGTGCAACTCCTTCTCACCCTAGCCATCCTCCCTAGCCTCGTAGCCAGCACCACCTCATCTCTCATCAACACAACGTGCTCGAAGTCTCCTAATGTGTCCTACGACCATTGTGTCAACGTGTTCTCGGCCGATCCAGCCGGTGCCTCCGCCACGGACAAGCGCGGGCTGCTCATCGCCGCCGCTAAACGAACTGTGCACAGTGTGACATCCACGATGCATATCATGAGCGAACTAATACAAGAGCTCAACACTTGCATCCAATATTACCAACGTATGGGTGAGTTCACGGTGGGCGCCATCGATGATCTCCGAGCAGGACGAGATGCTGGACTCATATATTCAAAGTTACGGGAGGCCTCTGAGGAGCCCCTAAGGTGTGATACATCGTTCTTTCATGGAGTCAAGAAGAATCTCATGGAGAAAGAGAACTCGGAGAACAAAAAATTGGCCCACTTAGCGAGTAGCATCACATTTCTGTTGTTCAATCGGCGTTCTTAGTAGACATGGTCGGGTACTTTACTTTGAGCATTGATCGGGAGCACATATGAATAAAGAGAGATCTCCACCACTTCCTTACATGTCGTGTCCCTTTTTTCCTATGCTTGTTTAATTAAGGACTTTTATAACTACCAAACGTTCGGATTTTAGCAATAGGCAAGAACGATCCTTATTCCACTCTAATTATATACATGCATGCATTAAAATGATTAATTTTCCTTTCAAATGCACTCCTCCCTCTAATTACATGCATATGTGCACTAAAAGACGAAAAACTGATGTCATTCTAGATTCTTTCTTTTTTCAAATTTCAAAATGTTTTGTAGCTCAAACAGTTGCTTCGATTGAAAAACTGTGTCCACAAAAAAAACTTCTCAACGAGATCTTCGAAACTAGATCCCATGTTGATATATTCCGATGACTTTTTTTCAGACCAAAAATTACCACATCTGGGCTACGTAAGTTATCACATCTGTCATACATAAGTTACCATGTCATTTACAGAAAAGTTTTCGTGGGTGTGTTTTCAACAAACTTTTATCCCAGGGTCAAAAGGTGATTATGATGTGTGTAGTGAGTTATCAGCTTTGTTGTGTATATTATCATGTTGCAGAAATGTTATCAGGGTATGTTTTTCAACAATTTTCATTAACTCGGTCAAAAAATTACCGTGATATTTGTATATGAGTTATC
>NW_021310127.1:0-1133 GCF_002162155.2 Triticum dicoccoides
CCCAAGCAATTTCCATGGTTGTCGAACCCCAAGGTGTGCTTACGTGTTGGTCATCAAGACTCACAGTTTGGGCCAATTCTGGCCCGTTTCTTGGACTATTACTCAGTTTTGGGGTCCTGAAGTGATTTGCACGATTGACGAACCCCAGGGTGCATTTACATGTCGGTCATCAACACTGGCGGTTTTGGTCGATTCTGACCTATTTCGTGGACTATTATACACCGTTTTGGGGTCCCAAAGCAATTTCCATGGTTGTCGAACCCCAAGGTGTGCTTACGTGTTGGTCGTCAAGACTCGCAGCTTGGGACGATTCTGGCCCGTTTCTTGGACTACTACTCAGTTCTGGGGTCCCGAAATGATTTCCACGATGGACCAACCCCGGGTGTGTTTACGTGTCGGTCATCGACAATCACAATTTTGGTTGATTCTGGTCCGTTTCATGCACTATTACTCAGCGTTTTGGGGCCTAGAGCGATTTCCACGACTGACGATCCCCGGGGTACGTTTACGTGTCCACCGTCAACACTCACAGTTTTGGCCAATTCTGACCTGTTTCGTGGACTATGACTCACCGTTTTGGGGTCTCGAAGCGATTTCCATAGTTGTTGAACCCCAAGGTGCGATTACCTCTCGGTCATCAACACTCACCATTTTGGCCGATTCTCGCCCGTTTCTTGGACTATTACTCGATGTTTTGGGGTCCCAAAGCGATTTCCATGATGGATGATCCCCGGGGTTCGTTTACGTGTCCGTCGTCAACACTCACAGCTTTGGCCAACTCTGCCCGTTTCATGGACTATTTTTCACCATTTTGGGGTCCCGAAGGGATTTCCATAGTTGTTAAACCCCAAGATAAGATTACGTGTCGGTCATCAACACTCGCAGTTTTGGCCGATTTTGGCCCGTTTCATGGACTATTACTCACTGATTTGTGGTCTCTGAGATATTTCCATGATTGACGAACCCTTGGGTGTGTTTATGTATCATTCATCGATAATCCTTGATTTGTCTGATTCTGGGCTCTTTCATGGTCTATTACTCACCGTTTTGGGGTCCCCGAGCATTTTCCATGGTTGTCGAAACTCAAGGGGCGATTACGTGTCGGTCATCAACACTCACTGTTTTGGCCGATT
>NW_021310128.1:0-1018 GCF_002162155.2 Triticum dicoccoides
ATAAGTGAAGCTCTTATTCATTTCAAAAGATTGACAATGTTCATCATTAAACCATCCCAACATTGGTGAATAAACCTTACTTGCATCAAATTTACATGCTACAACATGCTTAAATAAGCAAACATGCAATAAGTCATTCAACACAGAATCATCACCAAGATTAGAGGTCATATCAAAATGATTAAACATTGGTTCTTTTGCATCAATAGTTAATTCAATGGGTGCACTCAAAATTGTTGGTATTTCAGTTGTTTGATCACATGGCAAAGTCAAATTATCAACGTAGTCCTCTAAAATAGGTGGTGTGATCAAAGTAGTGGGTAGCTCATCAGATGGTGCATTCAAATTGACAAGGCATTCATCATTCTCATGTAGAGATGGAAGACCAGTACCTTTGTCATTACCTCTTATGATCAACTCAGATGATGTAGCCACTCTCGGGGGCGATGTGTCACATGGTGGAGGTGATGTAGTCCTGACAACAACGGATGTGGTTGTCATAGTATGCCTAGTAGTTGAAGGAACAATCATATCAACTCTTGGAATGTGCACCGTGCGCTTGTTCTCCTCGTGGCCAACACATCGTTTTATTTCCTGTTCAGCTTTGCAAGCAAGATGAAACAAATGGTCCATAGGATAACACTCTTCATGAATTAGTATCTCTTGAATATCACGGTTTAATCCTCCCCAAAATCTATCCATAAAATCATCTTCACTTTCTTATAAAGAGGAATGCAACAAGGTAGTTTGTAAATCATCATAATATTTTGTTACAGTTTCACTACCTTGTTTTAAGTGTTGCAACTTCTTAATCATGTCACGAGTATAATAAGCAGGGACGAAAGTATGTCGCATGGCAAGTTTCAAATCATCCCAAGTAGTAGGTATATAATCAGGGTGTAACCGACAATATTCACTCCACCAAACCAAAGCATAACCAGTGAAAGAACCAACCGCAACCTTAACCTTTTTATGTTCATCGAAATTATGGGAAGCAAATATATTTTTTATGTCGAAC
>NW_021310129.1:0-548 GCF_002162155.2 Triticum dicoccoides
TTGTGCTGCTGCTGGATGGAGTCTTCCTCAACGTCTCCCTCTCTCCTTGCTGGATCAAGGCGTGGGAGACATCGTCGGGCTGTACGTGTGTTGAACGCGGAGGTGCCGTCCGTTCGGCACTAGGATCTCCAGTGATTTGGATCACGACGAGTACGACTCCATCAACCCCGTTCTCTTGAACGCTTCCACGCGCGATCTACAAGGGTATGTAGATCCACTCCTCCCTCGTTGCTAGATGACTCCATAGATAGATCTTGGTGACACGTAGGAAAATTTTGAATTTATGCTACGTTCCCCAACAAGCCACCTATGTGCAAAGCACGTCGGGGAAACCGGTCTCGCGTAAGCGTACGCATAATGTTGGTCCGGGTCGTCTCGTCCAACAATGCCGCCGAACCAAAGTATGACATGCTGGTAGGCAGTATGACTTATATCGCCCACAACTCACTTGTGTTCTACTCGTGCATATAACATCAACATATAAAACCTAGGCTCGGATGCCACTGTTGGGTTTCGTAGTAATTTCAAAAAAATTCCTACGCACACGC
>NW_021310130.1:0-1726 GCF_002162155.2 Triticum dicoccoides
CGAACACTTCCGAGGTCGAGGTGACCATAAATTGGAAGCACTGTTTTGGTCGCAATTCCACAATCCAGAACGCCCACTTTCGGTGCCCGATCGTTTGGCCGCCTTTGTGGAGCTGAACAGGTTATCCGGACTCGCCATGCAGTATGTTGCGAGTCGTTTGTGGCCGGGGGAGCCGGAGCCGAAAAGTTATTTTGGATTGGTGCAGCAGTTCCTTGGTTCTATGCCGCATGTTGATTCAATGAAGAGGTCGGCGTGTATAGAGGGTGCACAAATGGCTCTTGCCCATGTCAAGACATACTGGGCGGATATGAAGGCCAGTGTTATCGCATCCCAGGATTCGGATGGAGGCCGAGTACCTGCCAGGCACTACTTTGAGGAAGTTATTCCGGGTGCTCGTTTAATAGAAGCGCAGTGCTCGAAGGATGTTGTGTTCGAATAGCAGGTGCTATTGTAAAAGAAATAGTTTGATAGAATATAAAAGCTTTTTATACTTGTGCTTGCAAGAATTATAATACCTCCCGTGCGGCCGTTAATGTATATGTGTATATAACCTGAAAGATGGCAGTCATTGGCTTTAGCCCCCACGCATATAATGCGGGGGTGTTCGCAAAAAATGCGCCTTTTCACACTTAATCCAACGTCTTGGTCCTACAAAGGAGGTGATAGCGCGACGAACGAGGCAACCGGACTATAATGCTTCATCACTTTCACTTAGCCATAGGAGTTTGACATTGGGGCTACTCAATAGCACCTTAGAGGCACCACACTCTCCTGAATTCGGGGCGCGTGTGTGCCTGTCCGGGAAGCGGTCCTTTGTTAATGCGGAGGATTCCTAGAGATTCCTAGAGTCATCGAGTGGTTGACCAGTCTCCCGCTATATCATGACAATCAGTTTTCGGCTTTCTCTAGTGAGGTGCTCGCCTCGCCGAACCGGGGCACAATCGCAGTAGTTCTCCTAGTGCCGCATTAGCCGATATAACGGAACGTAAGGCAGCAAAACACAGGAGCCGGGCAAACCCAACATTTGACCAAAGACATGATTCAGAGCTAATGCATATAAGGCCAAACTCGCGACGCCGAACACTCCCTAAGGTATTCGGTCTTTATGAAGATGGGCCAAAACAGAGCCCTTGGTAAAAAAAGCCCCTGGTGCCCAGGTACGCGCAAAATTCTGGTGTGGCCACATGCCAAAACGCCAGCCTCCTCCTCGGTTATGGCGAAAACCGGGGGATGTTATCAACAAGAGATAGTAAAAAAGGTTCACGCAGGGTCTTAATCTGAAAAGAATCCTTGGAACGGCTCCCTACTGCACGTCTGCGCCTGTGTCTCCATTGTGCCGTATCCTGGACGAGCGTAGCACGGTGTTCGTCTGCGAAAAAGAGGAACTTTAGTAAAAAAATAAGCGTGCAAGAAATATGTATTAGAATAAACGAAATATAGTTGGAGCGAGAAGTGAGCCGTATTGTCTCCTGGCGTGAACACGCGGAGCCCCTTGTACAGGGTTTATGCGGCTATTAAGCTCATGTATGTTGGCGCCGGACTCGTCTAGCCGTGTCCGGGGTAGTAGGGTTGTATTGGTGTGCGGCTGTCCAGGCGGTCGCACCATTACCCGTACTTTGGGGGTCAATTGACATTCCCCTGTAATGAGATGATGCCTCGTGGGCCGGGCATTTTAAATGTAAGTGATGCATAATGCGGTATTGCATTAAAGCGGGCGAAAGCTTCA
>NW_021310131.1:0-1897 GCF_002162155.2 Triticum dicoccoides
GTGCTTTGTGAAAGACCTATGAGGCGTCTCGATCTATCTCTATAGATCTTGATGCCTAATATATAAGCAGCTTCTCCAAGGTCCTTCATTGAAAAACACTTATTCAAGTAGGCCTTAATGCTGTCCAGAAATTCTATATTATTTCCCATCAAGAGTATGTCATCTACATATAATATGAGAAATGCTACAGAGCTCCCACTCACTTTCTTGTAAACGCAGGCTTCTCCATAAGTCTGCATAAACCCAAACGCTTTGATCATCTCATCAAAGCGAATGTTCCAACTCCGAGATGCTTGCACCAGTCCATAAATGGATCGCTGGAGCTTGCATACTTTGTTAGCGTTTCGAGGATCGACAAAACCTTCCGGCTGCATCATATACAGTTCTTCCTTAAGATGCCCGTTAAGGAATGCTGTTTTGACGTCCATCTGCCATATCTCATAATCATAGTATGCGGCAATTGCTAACATGATTCGGACGGACTTCAGCTTCGCTACGGGAGAGAAAGTCTCATCGTAGTCAATCCCTTGAACTTGTCGATAACCCTTAGCGACAAGTCGAGCCTTATAAATGGTAACATTACCATTCGCGTCCGTCTTCTTCTTAAAAATCCATTTGTTTTCTATCGCTCGCCGATCATCGGGCAAGTCTGTCAAAGTCCATACTTTGTTTTCATACATGGATTCTATCTCGGATTTCATGGCTTCAAGCCATTTGTTGGAATCCGGGCCCGCCATCGCTTCTTCATAGTTCGAAGGTTCATTGTTGTCTAACAACATGATTTCCAGGACAGGGTTGCCGTACCACTCTGGTGCGGAACGTGTCCTTGTGGACCTACGAAGTTCAGTAGTAACTTGATCCGAAGTACCTTGATCATCATCATTGTTTTCCTCTTCAGTTGGTGTGGGCATCACATGAACGGTTTCCTGCGCTGCGCCACTTTCCCGCTCAAGAGGTAGTACTTCATCGAGTTCTACTTTCCTCCCACTTACTTCTTTCGAGAGAAACTCTTTTTCCAGAAAGCATCCGTTCTTGGCAACAAAGATCTTGCCTTCGGATCTTAAGTAGAAGGTATACCCGACAGTTTCCTTAGGGTATCCTATGAATACGCATTTTTCCGACTTGGGTTCAAGCTTTTCAGGTTGAAGTTTCTTGACATAAGCATCGCATCCCCAAACTTTTAGAAACGACAGCTTAGGTTTCTTTCCAAACCATAATTCATACGGTGTCGTCTCAACGGATTTAGACGGTGCCCTACTTAAAGTGAATGTAGCTGTCTCTAGAGCGTATCCCCAAAATGATAGCGGTAAATCGGTAAGAGACATCATAGACCGCACCATATCCAATAGAGTGCGATTACGACGTTTGGACACACCGTTTCGCTGAGGTGTTCCAGGCGGCGTGAGTCGTGAAACGATTCCACATTTCCTTAAGTGTGTACCAAATTCGTGACTTAAGTATTCTCCTCCACGATCTGATCGTAAGAATTTTATCTTTCGGTCACGTTGATTCTCTACCTCATTCTGAAATTCCTTGAACTTTTCAAAGGTCTCAGACTTGTGTTTCATTAAGTAGACATACCCATATCTACTCAAGTCATCAGTGAGAGTGAGAACATAACGATATCCTCCGCGAGCCTCAACGCTCATTGGACCGCACACATCGGTATGTATGATTTCCAACAAGTTGGTTGCTCGCTCCATTGTTCCGGAGAACGGAGTCTTGGTCATTTTGCCCAAGAGGCATGGTTCGCACGTGTCAAACGATTCATAATCAAGAGACTCTAAAAGTCCATCGGCATGGAGCTTCTTCATGCGCTTGACACCAATGTGACCAAGGTGGCAGTGCCACAAGTATGTGGGACTATCGTTATCAACTTTAAATCTTTTGGCATCTA
>NW_021310132.1:0-2451 GCF_002162155.2 Triticum dicoccoides
CCCCCCCCTTTATATAGGCCCCCTAGGGGGTTGCGCCGGCCCTAGGAGATGGGATCTCCTAGGGGGCGGCCAAGGGGGTGGAGTGCCCCCCAAGGCAAGTGGAGGCGCCCCCTCCCCTAGGGTTCCCAACCCTAAGCGCATGGGGGGGCCAAGGGGGGGCGCACCAGCCCACTATGGGCTGGTTCCCTCCCCACTTCAGCCCATGGGGCCCTCCGGGATGGTTGGCCCCACCCGGTGGACCCCTGGGACCCTTTCGGTGGTCCCGGTACAATACCGGTGACCCCGAAACTTTCCCGATGGCCGAAATAACACTTCCTATATATAATTCTTCACCTCCGGACCATTCCGGAACTTCTCGTGACGTCCAGGATCTCATCCGGGACTCCGAACAACTTTCGGATTACTGCATACTCATATCTATACAACCCTAGCGTCACCGAACCTTAAGTGTGTAGACCCTACGGGTTCGGGAGACATATAGACATGACCGAGACGACTCTCTGGTCAATAACCAACTGCGGGATCTGGATACCCATGTTGGCTCCCACATGCTCCTCGATGATCTCATCGGATGAACCATGATGTCGAGGATTCAAGCAACCCCGTATACAATTCCCTTTGTCAATCGGTATTTTACTTGCCCGAGATTCGATCGTCGGTATCCCAATACCTCGTACAATCTCGTTACCGGCAAGTCACTTTACTCGTACCATAATGCATGATCCCGTGACCATACACTTGGTCACTTTGAGCTCATTATGATGATGCATTACCGAGTGGGCCCAGAGATACCTCTCCGTCATATGGAGTGACAAATCCCAGTCTTGATCTGTGTCAATCCAACAGATACTTTCGGAGATACCTGTAGTATACCTTTATAGTCACCCGGTTACGTTGTGACGTTTGGTACACCCAAAGCACTCCTACGGTATCCGGGAGTTGCACGATCTCATGGACTAAGGAAAAGATACTTGACATTGGAAAAACTCTAGCAAACGAACTATACGATCTTGTGCTATGTTTAGGATTGGGTCTTGTCCATCACATCATTCTCCTAATGATGTGATCCCGCTATCAATGACATCCAATGTCCATAGTCAGGAAACCATGACTATCTGTTGATCAACGAGCTAGTCAACTAGAGGCTTACTAGGGACATGTTTGGTGTCTATGTATTCACACATGTATTACGATTTTCGGATAACACAACTATAGCATGAATAAAAGACAATTATCATGAACAAGGAAATATAATAATAATCCTTTTATTATTGCCTCTAGGGCATATTTCCAACAGTCTCCCACTTGCACTAGAGTCAATAATCTAGTTACATTGTGATGAATCGAACACCCATGGAATTCTGGTGTTGATCATGTTTTGCTCTAGGGAGAGGTTTAGTCAACGGATCTGCTACATTCAGGTCCGTATGTACTTTACAAATATCTATGTCTCCATCTTGAACATTTTCACGAATGGAGTTGAACCGACGCTTGATGTGTCTGGTCTTCTTGTGAAACCTGGGCTCCTTGGCAAGTGCAATAGCTCCAGTGTTGTCACAGAAGAGTTTGATCGGCCCCGACGCATTGGGTATGACTCCTAGGTCGGTGATGAACTCCTTCACCCAAACTGCTTCATGCGCTGCCTCCGAGGCTGCCATGTACTCTGCTTCATGCGCTGCCCGCCGCCTCATGGCATGGCGGCAGGTGCCACCTGTCGCTTGCCGCGCCTGCCGCCACGGCCCAGGGGGTCTTTTTTGTCAAATATATCCACGGGTAGTCCTTTTTGACAATTCTATTGGCCAGGGGGTCCTTTTGGACAAAAAAAATCTAGGAATGATGCATTTTAGGTGTGTGAAAACTCTTGTGATGATGGTCAGTTTGCTTGTGTGTCAAAATACTGTCAATTTGGTTGTGTCAAACTACTGTTGAGATGTTTGGTTGTGTCAAAATACTGTCAATTTGGTCAGTTTGGTTGTGATGATGGTCATGTAGTTGAGATGTTTAAGTTAAGTTGTGATACTATAATGCTTCAGGTATCTTTTCTCATATTTTGTGATGATGAGTTTATCATACATTTTGTGATGATGAGGCTAGATGTCAAGAAAGCCATCAAAGATGCCAAAAAACCATTGAAGATGCCTAAAAACCCTAGCGAAGGCTAGATGTCGACAAAACCATCGAAGATGCCTAAAAACCCTAGTGAAGGATAGATGTCGACAAAACCATCGAAGATGCCAAAATACCCTAGGTGATGGCTAGATGTCGACAAAACCATCGAAGATGCCTAAAAACCCTAGTGAAGGCTAGATGTCGACAAAACTATCGAAGATTCCAAAATACCCTAGGTGATGGCTAGACGTCGACAAAACCATCGAAGATGCCTAAAACCCCTAGTGAAGGCTAGATGTCGACAAAACCATCAAAGATGCCAAAATACCCTAGGTGCTGGCT
>NW_021310133.1:0-1476 GCF_002162155.2 Triticum dicoccoides
AAAATAAAATCTTTTTCATTAAACCCAAAATGCCCTCTAAAAATGTTCAACATTTCTGGTTTGAGGTGAAAGCATCTACCAAAAATGATTTATATTTTTGCAGGACATATTGGGCTCTGAACTAAATCATACTCTATTTGCATTTGGGCATTTAAATGCTATAAAATATTCTAAATGCCCAAATAATTCTGAAAATAAGTGTGGGCTGTTGGAAATAATCTAAATAGAGCCCCTGATTATTCCAGGATTTTTTTTAAGATGCCTAAGTATTTTTAATAAAGCCCTACAGTTGCAGAAATAATAGAAAACAGAAAATAGAGGAGAGAGAGAGAACTCACCTGGACCTACCTGGCAGCCCACCTGGCCGGCCCAGCAGGCGGCCTGGCCAACTGGCCCAGCCCACCACCGCAGCCCCTCCGTCGTCTTCCTCGCCTCGCCCCGAAGCAGCTGCGTGCCCGCACGCGAGCGACCGCGGCCACGTCCTCCCACCACCTCCTGCTTGCCCTCCCTCGTCCTGACCTGCGCCACGGAGACGCCACGCACCCCCTGGCCCCTCTCATTCTCCCTGTGCTCCTCCCCCTCCTCTGTTTCCCTCTCCCGCGAACGGCCGAACGCTATCGTCGCCGCCGTTCGCCACCGCCGCAGCCACAGCCACTCCCTCGCTCCCTCTTCGTATCCCCGAGCTCCGCATCATCGTCCTCCTTGTCCACCCCGAGCCAAGCAACCAGGGGAGCGCTGCATCGCCGCCCCGGACGTCTTCTTCAACCTCGGTGCCGGCGATCTCCGTCGCTTGATTCGCCGCGTCCAGAGCCTCCCCGGCCCCGCCGTCTGCACCGTCTGACTCGCCGTGAGCCACTTACTTTATCCCCTGACTCCTTGTGCTCGCCCCCGTGCTGTAGCGCCATTCCCCGTGAGCACCGAGCTCCGGCCATCGCCATTGCCGGCGAACCTCGCGTCCCGGAGCTCTTCCGCTCGCTCCAGTAGCTCTCGCGTGCTCTCCAGGTTCCCAGGGTCCCGACGCGCTCCTCTGCTCTCTGGCTAACGCGCTGCAGCCACCGCGCCGTGCTGGCCCGAACTCCGGCCGCCGCTGAAGTCGACGCTGCGCTCGACTCAGGCCACGTCTCACCCTCCCGATGCTACCAATGGATGCGCGCAAGTGCCAGCAAGCTAACGCCGCCACCAGCTCGTCCTCTTGTGCACCATAGCGCTAAGCCGCCCGAAACCGTAGCTCCGGCCGCCGCCGTTCTGGTCGCCGCCGTCGACCCCGGCCTCCCTGTGCCCAGCTGTGTGCGCCCCTAGACGCGCGGGAGCACGGGCTTCCTCCTGGTGCCCTCAGGGTGCCCAACCGCAGCCGTAGCGCCGTCCCGAGCAACTCCGGCGAGGTCTCGCCGTCGCCGTGGTCGCCGGCGTCACTCGCCGACGTGGCCACTTAATTAAGGCGTAAACACCCCGCTAATCACCCACTAGAGCCACTGC
>NW_021310134.1:0-982 GCF_002162155.2 Triticum dicoccoides
GCGACGTCCTCGCACGTTCGTAGTCGGATCGTCAAAGTCGACTTCCACCAAAGCGAAATCCACCATCTCATCGAAAGACGGGACACCTTAGCCTCTATCACGATCCGACTACAAACGTGCACGACGTTGCGCCTTAGCAATCGCTAAACCAACTCCGAGACGTTATTGACCACGCCGGAGCACAATCAACCTGACCATGAAGGTCTATTCCTGCAAGTAATCGAAGAACAAGCAAGAATATGATAAAAGCAATCTGAATATTGCGAGTATATATGAAGTATTGATAAAGCTGGGGATCCGTAAGCGGTCTTGGTCTGGTCGTTGGACACAAACGAAGTACACGAAGTTGCAATGGCTAACTTTTAACTAAACAAATCCCAAGGAAAAGCTACTAGATGGATCTACTTATATAGGAGCAAGGGGTGGCGGCCAAGGAGGTGGGAGGATGTCCCAAGGCAGCCTAAAACTAAATCTAGGTCGTACAAGGCCAATGGGCCCAAGTGGAGGTGATGTAACACCTTTGGACTTGTAGTTTGACTCGGATTCTGCCGCAGCATCAGATTGTTTCGTCCACAACTCAACGCTCCGGACGAATTTGAAGGTGATTCCAATTGGGTTGGAAAGTGCACGAAATCTAGTTTCCAACAAAAAAGAATCACCCAATTCGGAGTCCGTATGAAAAACTTGTGTGCGTTTTGAGTCAGGTATGTCTGTGCAGTCCGAATCTGAATCCAGAACGTGAGAGACTTGGACTCTATCTTCTCTTGGGCCAAAAGTGACGTGAGAGAACTTTTTGGACAGCAAATAAACATCTCTTTCTTCCTTATCTTCATATGTGGATTGTACAAATGTCCCATACACCTGCAATTAGACAAAACACAAAAGTGTGTGAAGTATTTTTGTTCTGGATAACATAAATAGATTATTGAATAGTTTGCACTAGAAATCACCTGACAAATATGCATATATGCAACATTTTTGG
>NW_021310135.1:0-985 GCF_002162155.2 Triticum dicoccoides
ATCATATACGTGAGCCAAAAGGCGCAAACGGTCCCGGGCAAAGGTAAGGCGACACCCGTGGGGATACCGTGCGTGAGGCCGCAAAGTGATATGAGGTGTTACCGGCTAGATCGATGTGACATCGAGTCGGGGTCCTGACAGCGTTGGTATCAGAGCTTGACTGCCTGTAGGATTACCAAGCCAAACTGGTCGAAGTTGAGTCTAGAAATTCTTTAGTTATATGTAGGGGAATTGATTGTGGGATGGAACGTAAGGCTCTTTTTACTCCTTATACCTCATGGCCTTCTGATCTGAGTCATCTTATCTTTCCTACGGGGATTAAGAACTAGGCTATCTCTTCTTTCTATCAGGATCACGTGTACTAATCCGTAGACTTATAGATTGTTGGATTTAAGCTTGAGTTCAGTTTCTTCTACTTCCGTACGTTAACTGTTGATCTCGAAACCTTGATATTGTGCTTCTGAGTGGTTATGCCACCATTTTTGTGAATGTCTCAAATCTTTCTGAGCATTTACAGCCGTTATGCTGTCCGAGTCATCCCAGGTTTCTAAATAGTCCGATGCATTTGCAAATCCCTCCCTTCTGTTTCCGATGTTCCCATGGGCCAGATTAACCACACTAATCGGTGTGTTGAGGTAATTATTGCCTCGACATATATGTTGGAATTATTATTATGACCCTAAGTGCTTAGGGGATCATCTAGTGGTCTAGCCATGATTTGTGTCCTAGTGTGAAGATTCTGGCCTTTATTCTCGGAAGCATCCCGTGATGCTACTTAGTAGTAGGTATTCTACTCCTGGGTTCTGAACCCGAGATTCACTCTACCTACTTCATGTTGATAGTAATTGCTAGTGCCTTTAGGATATTAGTAACCTTTGCGATAGTCCTTGAAGTCCGTGGTATCTTCTTCTTCCAAATACCATGAACTACTTATGGCAGAAGTTCCTCGTTGAACTAAAATATCACAACAGGATTATTTTTGATG
>NW_021310136.1:0-1283 GCF_002162155.2 Triticum dicoccoides
ATGAGTGTTGAGGCTCGCGGTGGCTATCGTTATGTTCTCACCCTCACTGATGATTTAAGTAGGTATGGGTATATCTAATTAATGAAACACAAGTCTGAAACCTTTGAAAAGTTCAAGGAATTTCAGAGTGAGGTTGAAAATCAACGTGACAGGAAAATCAAGTTTCTACGATCAGATCGTGGAGGAGAATACTTGAGTCACGAGTTTGGGGCACACTTAAGAAAATGTGGAATAGTTTCACAACTCACGCCGCCTGGAACACCTCAGCGTAATGGTGTGTCCGAACGTCGTAATCGCACTCTGTTAGATATGGTGCGATCTATGATGTCTCTTACCGATTTACCGCTTTCTTTTTGGGGCTATGCTTTAGAGACTGCCGCATTCACTTTAAATAGGGCTCCGTCGAAATCCGTTGAGACGACACCGTATGAATTATGGTTTGGGAAGAAACCTAAGATGTCGTTTCTAAAAGTTTGGGGATGCGATGCTTATGTCAAGAAACTTCAACCTGAAAAGCTCGAACCCAAGTCGGATAAATGCGTCTTCATAGGATACCCAAAAGAAACTATTGGGTACACCTTCTACCTCAGATCCGAAGGCAAGATCTTTGTTGCCATGAATGGGTCCTTTCTGGAGAAAGAGTTTCTCTCGAAAGAAGTAAGTGGGAGGAAAGTAGAGCTTGATGAAGTATTACCTCTTGAGCCGGAAAATGGCGCAACTCAAGAAAATGTTCCTGAGGTGCCTGCACCGACTAGAGAGGAAGTTAATGAAAATGATCAAGATACTTCTGATCAAGCCCCTACTGAAATTCGAAGGTCCACAAGGACACGTTCCGCACCAGAGTGGTACGGCAACCCAGTCTTGGAAATCATGCTGTTAGACAACGATGAACCTTCGAACTATGAAGAAGCGATGGCGGGCCCGGATTCCGACAAATGGCTGGAAGCCATGAAATCCGAGATAGGATCCATGTATGAAAACAAAGTATGGACTTTGACTGACTTGCCCGTTGAGCGGCGAGCCATAGAAAATAAATGGATCTTTAAGAGGAAGACAGACGCGGATGGTAATGTGACCATCTATAAAGCTCGGCTTGTCGCTAAGGGTTATCGACAAGTTCAAGGGGTTGACTACGATGAGACTTTCTCACCGGTAGCGAAGCTGAAGTCCGTCCGAATCATGTTAGCAATTGCCGCATTCTATGATTACGAAATATGGCAAATGGACGTCAAAACGGCATTCCTTAATGGTTTCCTTAAGGAAGAATTGTATATGATGCAGCC
>NW_021310137.1:0-902 GCF_002162155.2 Triticum dicoccoides
TAAGAAGAAGAATAAGAATAAGAAGAAGAATAAGAAGAAGAATAAGAATAAGAAGAAGAAGATGAATAAGAATAATAATAACAAGAAGAGTAAGAATAAGAATAAGAAGAAGAAGAAGAATAAGAATAATAATAATAATAATAATAATAATAATAAGAAGAAGAAGAAGAAGAAGAAGAAGAAGTGTGACGCCCGGATAATTAGACTACAGTAATCCCAAGCTAATGATGCCACGTCACCTCCATTACTGTGATTAAACTCACGTTGATTCGAACCCGATTCAAATTCAAATTTAAAACATAGGCAAACAAGAAAAGTTTCCAAACTTTAAAACTAAAATGTTCGGAGTGAACTAAATAATGCAGCGGTAATTATGGTGGAGAAACCAAACTTTGATAAAGTGTTTAAAGGCTCTAAGATAATTAAAACAATAGTTAAAATAGTTAAATACATGCCTATTGAATTTTATAAAATATTAAACTATTTTATTTTCGGTTGAGAATTAAGGTGGCAGTAGTATATTTATAACTAGTGTTTTTATAAAACTGTAATAAAAGGGAACTTAAAATAAAACAGAAAAGAAAATACAAAAGAGAAAAACTAAACAGACAAAAAAGAAAAGAAAAGAAAAGGAAAACAGAACCCCCCTGTTCCGCTGGGCCAAGTGGCCCAGCTGGCCCCAGCCGCCCGAATGGGCCGGCCCACCCAGCGCCCCAGCCTACAACCCCCGGTCAGCACGACCGAAACCCTAACCGCACCCCATTCCCCCCCCCCACGATCCCTTCTCCCCCACCGATCTAGATCGGGATCGGCCCCGATCCCGCCGACCCCGACGCCCAACGCTCGCCGCCGCCCGGGACCACCTCGCCGGCTCTGACGTCGCCCTTGACGGCTCCGCCATC
>NW_021310137.1:1573-13898 GCF_002162155.2 Triticum dicoccoides
CTGCGCGTCCGCGGCCACCCGGCTGTGCCACGCTCGTCGTGCTCGCCGCTCCACACCACCTTCCTGCGCCCGAGGCCACCGTGGCTGTGCTCCGCCTGCGCCACTTGCCCCGAACCGTGGCTCCTACCGCATGCTGGCCCAGGGTCACGACTGTGCCTCGCCCACACCCCGTGCAGCCAGCGCCCGCCCGCTGCTTCCCGGCCCCGCCGTGGCCTTGCCTCTGCCGCGACCCGCGCCTTCACCGCTCGCGGCCACGGCCGGTGCCTCGCCACGACCGCCCAGCTCTGCCATGGCCTTCGTCTTACCCCTCCCTGTTCGGCCGCTCCCTGCGCCACGCTCCTCGCCGGCGTTTGCCACTGGCCTTGCCTCGCTTCCCCTCCCGCTCGGGCGACGCCCGAGACCCGGCGCCCGCTAGCGCCTGTAAACCGCATCGCCCCTCTGGGCCACTAACAAAGGGGCCCCAGCCCCAGAACGATTATAAAAAAAAGAATTAAAAATATATATATAATAAATAAATAATTAATAATAAAATTAATTAATTAATTAATTAATTAACTAATTAATTAACTTATCTAATCTTGTTTAGTTTAACTAATCAAGATTAATTAACCTAATAAATAGTTACCCTAATTGTTAATTAGCTAAACAATCCCTAACAGGTGGGACCCACCTGTCAGGTTGACCAAGTCAACTGCTGACGTCATGCTGACATCATGCTGACGTCAGCAAATACTGTTTTGGATAATGTTGAATTTAAATAAATAATTAAAATCAGAAAATGATTAAATCTTTAGAAAATCATATCTTTTAATCCGTAACTCGGATTAAAATATTTTCAACACGAAAGTTGCTTAGAACGACGAGACGATTCCGGATGCGCAGCCCATTCGTCCACCACACACCCCTAACATATCAAACTCGCAACTTTCCCCCTCCGTTCCTCTGCCCGAAAACACGGAACCCCGGGAATACTTTCCCGGATGTTTTCCCCCCTTCACCGGTATCACCTACTACCGCGTTAGAGCACACCGAACACCGCGTATTGCCTTGATATATTTTGTGGTGCTTTGTTTGCTTTGTATTCATTATTTCTTCCCCCTCTTCTCTCCGGTAGACTACGAGACTGACGCTACTGCTGCCCAGTTCGACTACGGAGTTGACGACCCCTCTCTCTTGCCAGAGCAACCAGGCAAGCCCCCCCTTTGATCACCAGATATCGCCTATTCTCCTCTATACTGCTTGCATTAGAGTAGTGTAGCATGTTACTGCTTTCGTTAATCCTATCCTGATGCATAGCCTGACATTGTCGCTACATATGTTGATACCTTACCTGCAATCCTAAATGCTTAGTATAGGATGCTAGTTTATCATCATTGGCCCTACATTCTTGTCAGTCTGCCTTGCTATACTATCGGGCCGTGATCACTTGGGAGGTGATCACGGGTATATACTATACATACATACATACTATACAGATGGTGACTAAAGTCGGGTCAGCTCATTGAGTACCCGCAAGTGATTCTGACGAGGGGGCTGAAAGGACAGGTGGCTCCATCCCGGTAGAGGTGGGCCTGGGTTCCCGACGGCCCTCGACTGTTACTTTGTGGCGGAGCGACAGGGCAGGTTGAGACCACCTAGGAGACAGGTGGGCCTGGCCCTGTTCGGCGTTCGCGGATACTTAACACGCTTAACGAGATCTTGGTATTTGATCTGAGTCGGCTACGAGCCTATACGCACTAACCATCTACGTGGGAGTAGTTATGGGTATCCCGACGTCGTGGTATCAGCCGAAGCACTTCACACGTCAGCGACGGAGCGGCGCGCGCCGGATTGGAACGTAAGCCTGCTCTTGTATTAAGGGGGCTAGTTCTGCTTCCGACCGCCCACGCAACGTGCAGGTGTGCTATGGGCGATGGGCCCAGAGCCCTGTGCGCTTAGGTTTAGACCGGCGTGCTGGCCTCTCTGTTTTGCCTAGGTGGGGCTGCGACGTGTTGATCTTCCGAGGCCGGGCATGACCCAGAAAAGTGTGTCCGGCCAAATGGGATCGAGCGTGTTGGGCTATGTGGTGCACCCCTGCAGGGAAGTTAATCTATTCGAATAGCCGTGATCTTCGGTAACAGGACGACTTGGAGTTGTACCTTGACCTTATGACAACTAGAACCGGATACTTAATAAAACACACCCTTCCAAGTTCCACAGACAACCCGGTGATCGCTTTTCCGCAGGGCGACGAGGAGAGGATCGCCGGGTAGGATTATGCTATGAGATGTTACTTGGAGATGCTACTTGGAGGACTTCAATCTACTCTCTTCTACATGCTGCAAGACGGAGGCTGCCAGAAGCGTAGTCTTCGACAGGATTAGCTAACCCCCTCTTATTCTGGCATTCTGTAGTTCAGTCCACTGATATGGCCCTTTACACATATACCCATGCATATGTAGTGTAGCTCCTTGCTTGCGAGTACTTTGGATGAGTACTCACGGTTGCTTTCTCCCCCCTTTTCCCCTTTCCTTTCTTTCTGGTTGTCGCAACCAGATGCTGGAGTCCAGGAGTCAGACGCCACCGTCGACGACGACCCCTACTACACCGGAGGTGCCTACTACTACGTGCATCCCGCTGACGATGACCAGGAGTAGTTTAGGAGGATCCCAGGCAGGAGGCCTGCGCCTCTTTCGATCTGTATCCCAGTTTGTGCTAGCCATCTTATGGCAACTTGTTTAACTTATGTCTGTACTTAGATATTGTTGCTTCCGCTGACTAGTCTATGATCGAGCACTTGTATTCGAGCCCTCGAGGCCCCTGGCTTGTATTATGATGCTTGTATGACTTATTTTATTTGTAGAGTTGTGTTGTGATATCTTCCCGTGAGTCCCTGATCTTGATCGTACACATTTGCGTGCATGATTAGTGTATGATTGAATCGGGGGCGTCACAAGTTGGTATCAGAGCCGACTGCCTGTAGGAATCCCCCTTCCACACTCCTTGGCCGAAGTCGAGTCTAGACATTGCAAAACTTTTACTAACTTGGCTGTGTGCCTTACGGGCCCACGTCGCCATTGGGTGGTACTAGGATCTTTTACTCCTCGACCTTTACTCTGGGACTCTGATCTCTCTTCTATTCGGGTTAAATGAATTTTGCTAAATCTAACATTAGGATCTCGTTATCACTTTCACCCGGAGAGCCCCTTATTACTGATGATCGTCTGCTGCACATGAAGACCCTGAAGATACTTTCCGCTGTTAACCCGAGAACTTGTGTTCATCGCGTTTGCAATTCCCCTTCCACCGTCAACCATTATGGGTAACTACTTACAGTTGTTATTCTTATGTCATCCCCAGTGGTCTTGTTATTACAAGATGCCCTAAATTGCTCCCCGTTGTTCCGAAAATCCTTTAAGCTTACTGCCTTGCAGTTCTTTACCACATGAATATCCCTACTGAAAATTCCTCGCACTTATTGAGTATCTATCATCCTCCGTTGTTCGTATGCTTCATAAGATACTCTGAAATACTATCCGACCTTCTGAGCATCCTCTTCAAACTACTGCTCTGCAAATACTTGTATGCTTACATTATGGATGTTCCCATGTCGCTAGCAATATTCACTAGTATCTTTTGACACCGTCATTTTGATCATATTGATTCAACATGTGTGCGAACGCACACAATCATCTATCAAGCCTTCTAAATTATCTTTCTGGCTTAGACGTCAATTTTGAAAATGAGCTGGTTCCCGACCAAACTATTTGACGTCAATTGTGCCTCTGGTCTATACAACTTATCCATCCTTGATCAGAGCGTCTGCTTCTGATCCTTTGATTTGGAAATCATAATTCCTTTGTTATCTAAGCATCAAATTATTCTGATGTTCTACAATATGATGCTCGTGCATTCTTTCTTCCTCTGATGGAGTACCGACACTCACATCAGCTCCGTTGTGGATCACCCGATCCATTGTTGGATTGTTATCCGACAGTGTCCTTCATACTCAATCACCTTGTGAGTTCTTCCCCTGATACAAATTCCGTTTGGTAAATTGTATCATCTGCTTGGCCAACCATGCTCTGCTTTCGAGCTGGTGGTATTTACTATTGAAGTTTGTGGTATATATTTCCACGATACCCTGGCGGGTTGAACCTATGCCTTCCTTTATATGTGTGAACTCGGGAGTTTTCACGAGTCATACTCATCTGGTATTTCACCATGTCAAACTTTCAACACTAATACCTTTATCAAAGCGAGAAGTGAATGGAAGGTTATAGATTGAAGAAGTGGGAGTCGACCTTGAACCTTGCGTTCATGCCCATGGACACGATGTATAACTTATCATGGAAGCTGCTCGTAAAAATAGTTACCCCCTTGTTATAGGTTCATCTTGTACCCGTGGTTCGATCATTTATGATCGTGGTTTTTGACCATGTTCTCCTTTAAATACCATTTCTCGTGCAAGTTTAAGCACTGGTCTTATGTAGAGTAATACCCTAGTCCAACCTCTACTTTGATTTGTCGTCGAGTATTACCCCCTGGTATCTCGAAATTATCATGGAACTGCAGAACTTCTTATGAGTTCTTCATCAAGTACTACATTCTCATGGATTCCAATTTTTCACGGGCTCTGAGTTATTGAACACTCAAAGACACCGATAACCGAACCGAGTACGCACTACGGTTCAACAACTCTTCGGTAAGCTCCTATAAGTACGAGTTTGTACCCGATCACGCCATTCCTAGCCTGTTTGTCTATATCATTGTCGTGACGATTCTAACTGTGCTACCTGGTCCTTATTCTCGGAGCACCAATTTTCGACGATGTACTAACCTTACGTCGATCCTCATCGTCATATCATTTCGCCTTGAACAACAAGCTTGGTTTCGAGTTTGTGTCGTACCCTTGGTTCCAATAACCTTTCACTTCATCATTACTTGACTTGATGTCGTTACCGATCGATTACATCTTCATGAACTCTCGCGACAAAGGTGTCGTGATCATCAACATTCTGAGCTCATCCAGGATATCAAATGAATTCATGATGAGACATACCATTCTTGCCCTCGATGAATTGTATTATCATCGACCACTTTATTGCCCTCCCACCAACACAAGCTTGTTCATGTTTAGTGTTATACCTTGAGTTCCTTGCTATCCTGCAATTGTTTTTCTTTACCTTGGAGTATTACCATCCTTTATGTCAAGAATGTTCTGAGATTTGTTCCACCTCTTGAGAATTCTTGACATAGAAATACTTCTCACCATCACCATTCTTTCTTGGTCCCTGTGTTAATTCCAACAAGTGAACGGTGTTGTTTGGATTCTTTCCTTCTAGCAACCCTATCTCTTTGAAGTTAATGGTCGAAAGTTCATTCTTAGGCTATTGATTATTGCATCACCATTCTAACATTGGTCGTGCAACCCAACCCGTACTTCGGGCGCACCCTTCAACCAGTGTTTAATTTTGTATGTTTTTCTCGAGCATACTTCCTTATATCATTTTATCTAACAAATGTTATCCCATTGTTCACTTAATGGTGGAAATCCATCTTTTGGGAATCTCGGTGAATTGCCGTTGAGTTCACCAGACACCTCCTTGTCCTCTCCTTGGTTTAATGGTGAACTATTGCTTCAGAAACCCGCTCTCATAGTTCATTTCCCCGAGAATCTTACAATGTCATCTCGTCAATTTGCGTTGCACCTTTTCTTCTCAGGTATCCTAAGTCCGAGGTATCCTGACACCAATCGGATCGGAATCTCGGTCAGATATGATGGTTGGGACACCTTTCCAAGAGTTATGATGTTGATCCTTTGATGACCCGCTAACATGATGTCATGCCTAGCACCCCCCCCCCCGGCTGGAGGACCTATCATTATAGATTCGTTTTCAGCAAGGTTATCCATTCGTCCATGAGGAAATTGTAAGACTTATTCTACAAGTTATTCCTGATGGATCCTTCGTGTTCCCAAAGTCTGATCTTCACCTGAAGACCATGTCAATGCTATCTCGAAGCATGTCAATGGTACTCCAATTTTCAACAGGAACATTTGAAGCACGATGCTAAATTTTAATTATCACTTATCCTAACACCGTTGTATGGGTAATATCAGGAGATTCCTTCCCCCTTACCTAAATGGTTTTCTACTTTATATCCTGTCATGGATATCATGCTCTGCTTGTTATTAGGAAGGATATACCCCTAAAATATGTGTTTAAACACATTTTCCTTTCCATTGTTCTGTTTAATCTGATGATCATATTTTCCTTCCATTGTTGGTTTAACCTTTCTTGTGATCTATATGATCTGAGAAGTAATATTTTCCGCTTATGTAAACACCTTGTTGTACAATTCTGTCAGTAAGACCCTGTTACTTTTGTTGATGACATTCCGGTAACCACCGATGGACGAGAACTTTGCCTACTGGTCCGCCTCGTTCAACGAGCAGGAAAATGGTTCTCTTCGTCCCTCACCCTTGGTACCGACATTGTTGCCGACATAACTGGCATGCTACTCTCTGACATGCCTTGCTATCGTGATCGTACAAGATGTCAGCCCCCCTTTCTACTTTTAACCCACATGGTGGGCCCATAACCCACAGGTCCCAGGAACGAAACCTGACTCTCCTGTACAACTGTTGTCAAAGTTATTCCTCGTGTTTGGCTTTGTATGTAATTCACGGGCCACTTGCCTGTTGATCTATTCTGGTATCAGACACAAAACTTATTACCATTGCTCTGGACCCCTTTTACACTTTGTTTCAGGCATCGGATGATTGCCTACCCGCTTGAAACTTCTCATGGTACCTTCTTACTTGCTCTCGATATTTTCTTGAGTTCCAGTTCGAGAGTTACTTTCCGCCACCTTCCCCTATGTTAGCTACCAGATAGTCAACCTTGCATAGGTTCGTTCTGCCGGAATACCCCCTTACCTATTCGTAAGTACGATGGAGTTCCCCGAAGAAAGGACGACAACTTCATCATGATGCTTTGGAATAAAGAATTGAAGACATCAACGAAAGGGATTAACTTCTTCAAGAAGACCCATTAGAATAACCAGAACCCCCCCGCCCCTTACTCCCCTCTTAAATCTCGGGACGAGATTTCTTGTAGTGGAGGAGAATTGTGACGCCCGGATAATTAGACTACAGTAATCCCAAGCTAATGATGCCACGTCACCTCCATTACTGTGATTAAACTCACGTTGATTCGAACCCGATTCAAATTCAAATTTAAAACATAGGCAAACAACAAAAGTTTCCAAACTTTAAAACTAAAATGTTCGGAGTGAACTAAATAATGCAGCGGTAATTATGGTGGAGAAACCAAACTTTGATAAAGTGTTTAAAGGCTCTAAGATAATTAAAACAATAGTTAAAATAGTTAAATACATGCCTATTGAATTTTATAAAATATTAAACTATTTTATTTTCGGTTGAGAATTAAGGTGGCAGTAGTATATTTATAATTACAAATTTAGGTGCTAGTGTTTTTATAAAACTGTAATAAAAGGGAACTTAAAATAAAACAGAAAAGAAAATACAAAAGAGAAAAACTAAACAGACAAAAAAGAAAAGAAAAGAAAAGGAAAACAGAACCCCCCTGTTCTGCTGGGCCAAGTGGCCCAGCTGGCCCCAGCCGCCCGAATGGGCCGGCCCACCCAGCGCCCCAGCCTACAACCCCCGGTCAGCACGACCGAAACCCTAACCACACCCCATTCCCCCCCCCACGATCCCTTCTCCCCCACCGATCTAGATCGGGATCGGCCCCGATCCCGCCGACCCCGACGCCCAACGCTCGCCGCCGCCCGGGACCACCTCGCTGGCTCTGACGTCGCCCTTGACGGCTCCGCCATCTCGCGCTCCCCTCTCCCTCTCCCTCGACGGATCTACTCGCGCCCGAGGACGCCGTCCGCATCTCCGGCGCATGCCACCGTCGAGCCCTCCCCGAGCACGTTGTTGCACGCCTACAGGGCCCGGTGAGCGCGCCCTCGATCCCCGCTTTCCCCCGTCTCTATCTCGTTCCTCGCACCACGCCCGTCTGCCACCATCGCCCTTTCTCGCCACGCCCGTCGCTGCGCGTCCGCGGCCACCCGGCTGTGCCACGCTCGTCGTGCTCGCCGCTCCACACCACCTTCCTGCACCCGAGGCCACCGTGGCTGTGCTCCGCCTGCGCCACTTGCCCCGAACCGTGGCTCCTACCGCATGCTGGCCCAGGGTCACGACTGTGCCTCGCCCACACCCCGTGCAGCCAGCGCCCGCCCGCTGCTTCCCGGCCCCGCCGTCGCCTTGCCTCTGCCGCGACCCGCGCCTTCACCGCTCGCGGCCACGGCCGGTGCCTCGCCACGACCGCCCAGCGGCCTTCGTCTTACCCCTCCCTGTTCGGCCGTTCCCTGCGCCACGCTCCTCGCCGGCGTTTGCCACTGGCCTTGCCTCGCTTCCCCTCCCGCTCGGGCGACGCCCGAGACCCGGCGCCCGCTAGCGCCTGTAAACCGCATCGCCCCTCTAGGCCACTGACAAAGGGGCCCCAGCCCCAGAACGATTATAAAAAAAAGAATTAAAAATACATATATAATAAATAAATAATTAATAATAAAATTAATTAATTAATTAATTAATTAACTAATTAATTAACAAATTAATTAACTTATCTAATCTTGTTTAGTTTAACTAATCAAGATTAATTAACCTAATAAATAGTTACCCTAATTGTTAATTAGCTAAACAATCCCTAACAGGTGGGACCCACCTGTCAGGTTGACCAAGTCAACTGCTGACGTCATGCTGACATCATGCTGACGTCAGCAAATACTGTTTTGGATAATGTTGAATTTAAATAAATAATTAAAATCAGAAAATGATTAAATCTTTAGAAAATCATATCTTTTAATCCGTAACTCGGATTAAAATATTTTCAACACGAAAGTTGCTCAGAACGACGAGACGATTCCGGATACGCAGCCCGTTCGTCCACCACACACCCCTAACATATCAAACTCGCAACTTTCCCCCTCCGTTCCTCTGCCCGAAAACACGGAACCCCGGGAATACTTTCCCGGATGTTTTCCCCCCTTCACCGGTATCACCTACTACCGCGTTAGAGCACACCGAACACCGCATATTGCCTTGATATATTTTGTGGTGCTTTGTTTGCTTTGTATTCATTTTTTCTTCCCCCTCTTCTCTCCGGTAGACTACGAGACCGACGCTGCTGCTGCCCAGTTCGACTACGGAGTTGACGACCCCTCTCTCTTGCCAGAGCAACCAGGCAAGCCCCCCCCCCTTTGATCACCAGATATCGCCTATTCTCCTCTATGCTGCTTGCATTAGAGTAGTGTAGCATGTTACTGCTTTCGTTAATCCTAACCTGATGCATAGCCTGACATTGTCGCTACATCTGTTGATACCTTACCTGCAATCCTAAATGCTTAGTATAGGATGCTAGTTTATCATCATTGGCCCTACATTCTTGTCAGTCTGCCTTGCTATACTATCGGGTCGTGATCACTTGGGAGGTGATCACGGGTATATACTATACATACATACATACTATACAGATGGTGACTAAAGTCGGGTCAGCTCATTGAGTACCCGCAAGTGATTCTGACGAGGGGGCTGAAAGGACAGGTGGCTCCATCCCGGTAGAGGTGGGCCTGGGTTCCCGACGGCCCTCGACTGTTACTTTGTGGCGGAGCGACAGGGCAGGTTGAGACCACCTAGGAGACAGGTGGGCCTGGCCCTGTTCGGCGTTCGCGGATACTTAACACGCTTAACGAGATCTTGGTATTTGATCTGAGTCGGCTACGAGCCTATACGCACTAACCATCTACGTGGGAGTAGTTATGGGTATCCCGACGTCGTGGTATCAGCCGAAGCACTTGTGACGCCCCCGATTCAATCGTACACTAATCATGCACGCAAATGTGTACGATCAAGATCAGGGACTCACGGGAAGATATCACAACACAACTCTACAAATAAAATAAGTCATACAAGCATCATAATACAAGCCAGGGGCCTCGAGGGCTCGAATACAAGTGCTCGATCATAGACGAGTCAGCGGAAGCAACAATATCTGAGTACAGACATAAGTTAAACAAGTTGCCTTAAGGAGGTTAGCACAAACTGGGATACAGATCGAAAGAGGCGCAGGCCTCCTGCCTGGGATCCTCCTAAACTACTCCAGGTCGTCATCAGCGGGCAGCACGTAGTAGTAGGCACCTCCAGTGTAGTAGGGGTCATCGTCGACGGTGGCGTCTGGCTCCTGGACTCCAGCATCTGGTTGCGACAACCAGAAAGAAGGAAAGGGGAAAAAAAGGGGGAGAAAGCAACCGTGAGTACTCATCCAAAGTACTCGCAAGCAAGGAACTACACTACATATGCATGGGTATATGTGTAAGGAGGCCATATCAGTGGACTGAACTGCAGAATGCCAGAATAAGAGGGGGATAGCTAATCCTGTCGAAGACTACGCTTCTCGCAGCCACCGTCTTGCATCAAGTAGAAGAGGGTAGATTGAAGTCCTCCAAGTAGCATCTCCAAATAGCATCTCATAGCATAATCCTACCCGGCGATCCCCTCCTCCTATCCCCGAGGTAGAGCGACCACCGGTTGTATCTGGCACTTGGAAGGGTGTGTTTTATTAAGTATCCGGTTCTAGTTGTCATAAGGTCAAGGTACAACTCCAAGTCGTCCTGTTACCGAAGATCACGGCTATTCAAAAAGATTTAACTTCCCTGCAGGGGTGCACCACATAGCCCAACACGCTTGATCCCATTTGGCCGGACACACTTTCCTGGGTCATGCCCGGCCGCGGAAGATCAACACGTCGCAGCCCCACCTAGGCAAAACAGAGAGGCCAGCACGCCGGTCTAAACCTAAGCGCACAGGGATCTGGGCCCATCGCCCATAGCACACCTGCACGTTGCGTACGCGGCCGAAAGCAGACCTAGCCTAGTGGCGTTCCAGTCCAATTCGGCGCGCGCCGCTCCGTCGCTGACGTCTGAAGTGCTTCGGCTGATACCACGAGGTCGGGATACCCATAACTACTCCCACGTAGATGGTTAGTGCGTATAGGCTCATAGCCAGACTCAGATCAAATACCAAGATCTCGTTAAGCGTGTTATTATGAAGCAACCGCGGACGCCGACCAGGGCCAGGCCCACCTCTCTCCTAGGCGGTCTCAACCTGCCCTGTCGCTCCGCCACAAAGATCCACACAGAGGGCCGTCGGGACAAAGGTCCTTTCAGCCCCCAATCCGTGAATCACTCGCGGGTACTCTTCGAGCTGACCCGACTTTAGTCACCATCTGTATAGTATGTATGTATGTATAGTATATACCCGTGATCACCTCCCAGGTGATCACGGCCCGATAGTATAGCAAGGCAGACTGACAAGAATGTAGGGCCAATGATGATAAACTAGTATCCTATACTAAGCATTTAGGATTGCAGGTAAGGTATCAACAGGTGTAGCAACAATGTCAGGCTATGCATCGGAATAGGATCAACGGAAAGCAGTAACATGCTACACTACTCTAATGCAAGCAATATAGAATAGAATAGGCGATATCTGGTGATCAAGGGGGGGGGCTTGCCTGGTTGCTCTGGCAAGAGAGAGGGGTCGTCAACTCCGTAGTCGAACTGGGCAGCAGCAGCGTCGGTCTCGTAGTCTACCGGAGAGAAGAGGGGGAAGAAACAATGAATATAATGCAAACAAATGCATATCGATGCATGACATGACAAGTAACAATGCGTATCCGGATTCGTCTCGTCGTTCTGAGCAACTTTCATGTTGAAAATATTTTAATCCGAGTTACGGATTAAAAGATATGATTTTTAAAAGATTTTAACAATTTTGGAATCTAATTATTTATTTAATTAATTCGAAAAAATGTATTTATGACGTCAGCATGATGTCATGCTGACGTCAGCAGTCAACAGGGATTGACTGAGTCAACCCTGACATGTGGGTCCAGTGGGAGGACCCACCTATCATCCTCTAATTAGGTTAATTAGGGTTTAGGTTAATCTAATTACAGTTTAATTAAACTTAACTAGTTAATTAAATTAATTAAACCGGATTAATTAACTTAATTAATTAATTAATTAATTAATTAATTAATTAATAATTTTATTAAATCATTTTTAATTTTATTAATTTTATTTATTGTTTTTGTTTATTTTATTATTTATTTATTAATATATTTTTTTTAATTCCCTTTTTTTTATCGTTCTGGGGGTGGGGCCCCCTTGTCATAGGCCCCGGGGGGCCTTAGCGGGTTAGCGGGCAGGGGCGTGCGGGTGGCTGCCGTCGCCCGTGCTGAGGCCGAGCCCAACC
>NW_021310137.1:14899-23663 GCF_002162155.2 Triticum dicoccoides
GGGGGGGGGGCTTCCCTCCTTTTGTTTTTTTTCTATTTTGGTTTTCTGTTTTTCTTTCCTTTTGTATTTTCTTTTATTATTTCTTTTCTGTTTAAATCATTTAATCCATTTAGCCATTTTATAAAAACATGCCTGTTGCACTATAATTACCCTTGTAATATTCGTCAACCACCGAACAATTTTATTTTAAATTTTGAATTTTTTTTATTGTTTTCATCAATTTGAATTTTGAATTTGAACGGTTTCGAATTATTGCGAGGATAGCAACAGTAATCGGGATGACGTGCCATGATTAGCGTGGGATTACTGTAGCAAGATTATCCGGGCGTTACAAATCTCCTCCACTACAAGAAATCTCGTCCCGAGATTTTAGGAGGTAGAAGGAAACAATGCGGGGTATTCATCACGCAGGCGATCCTCGCGTTCCCAGGTGGCTTCGTCTTCAGAGTGATTCGACCACTGGACCTTGAGGAACTTGATCGCCTTCTGGCGTGTGCGGCGTTCAGCTTGGTCGAGAATGCGGACCGGATGCTCTTTATAGGAGAGGTCCTATTGCAATTCGAGCACTTCATGATCCACAGCTCGGATTGGGTCCTTGAAGCAACGGCGGAGTTGTGACACGTGGAACACATCGTGAACCTAAGAAAGGTTCGACGGAAGCTCCAGTTGGTATGCCACTTTTCCACGCCTTTCCAGAATAGTGAATGGGCCAATATAGCGAGGAGCTAGCTTGCCCTTGATCCCGAAGCAGTGAGCACCCTTCATTGGTGTAACGCGAAGATAGGCCTTTTCGCCAGGTTGATAGACCATGTCTTTATGATGACGGTCATACTGACTCTTCTGACGTGACTGAGCAGTCTTGAGATTCTCGTGAATAATGCGGACTTGCTCTTCGGCATGTTGGATAATATCCGGACCAAAGAGTGGACGTTCCCCCGTTTCTGACCAGTTCAGAGGGGTTCGGCACTTTCGTCCATATAACACTTCGAAGGGGGCCATCTTCAGACTAGCTTGATAGCTATTATTATAAGAGAACTCAGCATACGGGAGAGATTCCTCCCATTTCTTGCCGAAGGAAATAACACAAGCTCAAAGCAGGTCTTCGAGAACTTGGTTGACACGTTCAACTTGCCCTTGTGACTGAGGATGAAAAGCAGTGCTGAAAGACAGATGAGTGCCCATAGCTTCTTGGAAACTTGCCCAGAATCTTGAAGTGAATAAGCTGCCACGGTCTGAACTGATAACCAGTGGAATACCGTGAAGTGAAACAATTCTGGACATGTAGAGAGTTGCAAGCTGACTAGCAGTGATCGTTTCTTTGACCGCCAGAAAATGTGCCACCTTAGAAAGTCGGTCAATGACGACAAGAATGGCATCATTACCCTTTTGCGATTTGGGAAATCCAGTAACGAAGTCCATTTCAACATGGTCCCATTTCCATTCAGGAATAGAGATAGGTTGCAGAGTTCCAGCAGGCCTTTGATGTTCTGCTTTGATACGACGGCAAACGTCACATTCAGCAACATAACGAGCGATGTCTTGTTTCATGTTAGACCACCAGAATCTCTGGCGGATGTCTTGGTACATCTTTGTACTACCAGGATGAATAGACAAAGGCGTATCATGAGCTTCTTTCATAACTTTTGGAGTCAGGTTTAGGTTTTCCCTCTTACTCGGTACCACTAGGCGACCTTTGAAGAATAGGGTGCCTGCGTCATCCACAGTGAAGAATGATGGCTTTCCTTCTGCGAGATAACGTTTAATCCTCTCGACTTCATCGTCACATTTCTGTATCCATTTGATGGTGTCCACAAGATCTGGTTTCGCAACCAGGGTATTGAGAGAACCCCTGGAAACAACATGGAGGTTCATCTTGCGTAACTCCGGAGGAGGGGGAGCGAGTGCACCCGGAGGAACAATATGGAGGTTCAGCTTTCTGAATTCTTCAACGAGTGGGGGCTGAACTTTGTGAACCTGGAGGTGGTTGCAGTAAGACTTGCGGCTCAAGGCATCAGCCATTACATTAGCCTTGCCTGGTGTATAGGAAATACCCAAATCAAAGTCTGCAACAGTCTCCATCCATCTCTGCTGACGGAGGTTCAGGTCTGGCTGAGTAAACAGATACTTCAGACTTTGGTGGTCAGTGAAGATCTCGGAACGATTACCGAGTAGGTAATGTCGCCACTGTTTTAGCGCATGAATGACAGCAGCAAGTTCGAGGTCGTGAACTGGGTAGTTCTCTTCGTGAGGGCGCAATTGCCGAGAGGCATAAGCAACCACTTTGCGCTCTTGCATTAGGACACAGCCTAGTCCTTGACGGGAAGCGTCGCAGTAAATGACGAAGTCCTTCTTAGTATCAGGAGGAGCTAGTACTGGGGCAGAAGTTAACTTGTCCTTGAGTGCCTGGAAACTTTCCTGACATTTATCTGTCCATTGGAACTTGACGCCCTTATGCAATAGGTTAGTCAGAGGCCTGGCAATCTTGGAGAAGTTCTCGACGAATCGACGGCAATAACTGGCGAGACCGAGAAAACTTCTGACTTGCTTAACGTTCTTCGGAGGAGTCCAATCGAGAATAGCCTGAACTCGTTCAGGGTTGACGGCAATACCATCCTTAGAGATGACATGCCCAAGATAGGTTACTTCGGGAAGCCAGAATTCACATTTGGAGAACTTGGCATAAAGTTGATGCTCTCGTAGCTTTTCCAGCACGAGGCGAAGATGTTCGGCATGTTCCTCTTCGTTCTTGGAAAATACCAGAATATCATCCAGATAAACCACGACGAACTTGTCGAGGTAATCCATGAATATATAGTTCATCAGGCGAGAGAAGGTGGCTGGAGCATTGGTTAAGCCGAAAGACATGACGGTGTACTCGTATGAACCATAACGAGTCACAAAGGCGGTCTTGGGGATATCTTCCTCACGAACATGGATCTGGTGGTAACCCAACCTCAAGTCGAGTTTAGAGAACACTGATGACCCAGCCAATTGATCATACAGATCATTGATCCGAGGAAGAGGATACTTATTCTGAATGGTAGCTTGGTTTATAGGACGGTAGTCTTGGACCAATCGGTTTGTCCCATCTTTCTTCTTGACAAAGAGAGAAGGTGCTCCCCAAGGAGAGCAACTTGGGCGAATGAAACCACTTCGAAGAGATTTATCGATTTCCTTCTTAAGCTCAAGGAGTTCATGCGGCGGCATCTTGTAGGGTCGCTTGGCTATAGGAGTGGTGCCTGGTTTCAAGTCGATGACGAATTCGACAGCTCTAGCAGGGGGAATCCCTGGGAGTTCTTCAGGAAAGACGTCTAGGAATTCACGCACGACGGGAATGTTTTCAATGCCCTCAAGTGGTGCAGCGTTCAATGCGTTTAAGGCATAAAGTCTGGCCTCGGCATTCCGAACCAGATGAGCATCGTAGCTAATTATTTCATCAGAAGGGTGTAGCAGATGGACGGTCTTAGTGGCGCAAACGATAGAAGCAGTATGCGCCTTTAACCAATCCATTCCCAGAATGAGGTCAATGTTAGACGACTTCAGTATAATGGGCGAGGCACGAAACTCCAACCCTTCGATTTCCACAGGGACGTCAATGCCAACCATGGAGGTCTGACATTGTCCCGCGGGGGTTTTTACCACTAACGAAGTGTTCATCTGCTCAAATTTAACATCGTGCTTGTATGCAAAATCTTCGGACATGAATGAATGCGATGCACCTGTATCAAATAAAACGGATGCTGGTACTGAATTTACGAGGAGTGTACCCATCACAGTAGCAGGCTGGTCTTGAGCTTCATTCAGATCAAGGTGGTTGGCATGAACACGGCCATAAGACTTGGCATTGTTGTTGCGGGCCTGGTTGTTCCCACGGCCAGTTGCTGGAAGGGCCAGTTGATTCTGTTTCTGGTTGCATTCCCTAGCACGGTGCCCTGGTTGTCCGCACCTGAAGCACAACCCATTCTCGGGGGTAGGAACAGGAGCCTGGGGTGGTAGAGCTGGAAGCCTCGGCTGCCTAGTTGGAGCAGCCGGCAGACGAGGTGCAGCATAAGACTGCCTTGGGGCAGGTGCAGTTGGACGGTACATGCTGTTCGGGATCCATATCTTACGCTTCTGCGAGGGCGGGCCCGAAGATGAGCCCGTGTCACGGTTGCGCCTTTGAGAGCTCTGGTGTTCTTGCAGACCAGTCTCGACATTGATGGCCTTGTTCACCAAGGTGGCGAAATCGGCAAAGTCATGCACTAGAAGTGTGAGCTTAATGTCAGCTTGAAGGCCTTCACGGAACTTCTCCTGTCTGCGAGCATCAGTTGCAATGTCTTCTTCAGCATAGCGGGATAAGTCCAGAAACTCCCGCTGATAAGCTTCAACAGTCTTGTTGCCTTGGGTGAGGTTGCAGAACTCACGCTTCTTCCTGTCCATGACTCCCAGAGGAATGAAGCGGGCACGGAAGGCAGCCTGAAAGTCTGGCCAGGAGATGATTGTCCCAACTGGCCGAGTACGCCTGTGGCTGTCCCACCATTGCGCCGCAGGTCCCTTTAGAAAGAATGAAGCAAAAGTGACATAGCTGGCAGGGGCTACATCAGCAGACTCCATCTCATAGGTGATGTCACGGAGCCAGTCATCAGCATCAAGCGGCTGGGTTGAGCTGCGGTACACACTTGGGTTGAGGCGTATGAAATCCTGCAGAGTGGTTGTGTTTGGATGCTGGTTCATATTGGGGCGAGGAAACTGAGCCATCATGTTTTCCATGAACTGGCGATTCATCTCAAGCTGTTGGATCATACCAGCCATGTACTCAGGTGGTGGTGGGAAGTTGCCACCACGACCACGACCAGCTGGTCTAACCATCCTGCTAACATATAACAGGGGTAGTTCAGTATTGAGAAATTTGCATAGAAAAGAGTCACTCATGATGAAACATGCATAATGAAAGGAGCACGACAGATACCACATAGATAGTCGGCATAACTTACAAAAGGGGTCGGACATAGAGTGCAGTACACAGAGTTCAGTACATAGATTAAGTCATCATAGGCGGCACGCAGGCTCGCGAGTGCATCTAAGACTAATGAGCAAGACTACATCAGTCCCAGGAGGTACTGTGAAGGTAGCTGTAACCTGACAGCTGGTAGTGAGGCAACGGATAGTCCTCCACGTCAGTGGCCTGGGGGCCGCGGATACTCTGGTGTAGAACCCGACGCTCAGGTGGCAGAAGAGGACCAAGTGCGGGAGAGTAGCCTCCCACCTCTGGCCACCCGACACCGTGGGGCATCACGGTCCTGGCTGGGTAGATCGTAGAACGCGGCAGCTGTCCAGACCGGACAAAGGGGTGCAACCGCGTCAGAGCCCTGTAAAGGTGCTGACGAGTGGTGTACAACTCGTGGCGAAGAGCTCTATTAGCTCGGTCCAGCCCATCAGCATGCAGAACCAGGCGCTGATGGTGGAAAGGCTCTCGGGTGACGGTGGAGTAGGCGGCAGTGTAGTATCCCTCCGCACCAACGTCAGATGCGATAGGAATGTGCCTGAAAGGGGAAGTGTCCAATGCATGATACTCTCCACGAAGACGTGTCAGAGTAGCATGAGCCGCATCGTGGACTGCCATCTCGATGGTCACTCCAACACCATGAGCGGTGTGCAGCACGGTAGTGGACTCATACTCCCGAGAGTAGAGGTGGACGATGGCACGGTACTGCTCCTGGTTAAAGTCCTGGTACTCCTCGTAGACGGTGTACTCAGGGTGCCAGCGATAACCCAGATAGGTCATCATATCAGCTAGCACAGCAGGTGATCCTGAGGCACCAATGGCCGCAGTGTGGCGCACGACCTGCCTCGTGGGTTCCATCTGAAAACAAAGATGTTTCAATGGAGTCAAATGACAACATGGGCACTATTCAAAATGCTATCCTACAGAATAACTATGGCTTATCCAACTTCGGGGTGAACATGGTAACGGGATCCTAATGTTAGAGTTAGTAAATTCGTTTAACCCGAGTAGAAAGGAGTTCAGAGTCCCAGAGTAAAGGTCGAGGAGTAAAAGATCCTAGTACCACTCGATGGCGACGTGGGCCCGTAAGGCACACAGCCAAGTTAGTAAAAGTTTCTGTAATGTCTAGACTCGACTTCGGACAAGGAGTGTGGAAGGGGGATTCCTATAGGCAGTCGGCTCTGATACCAACTTGTGACGCCCCCGATTCAATCGTACACTAATCATGCACGCAAATGTGTACGATCAAGATCAGGGACTCACGGGAAGATATCACAACACAACTCTACAAATAAAATAAGTCATACAAGCATCATAATACAAGCCAGGGGCCTCGAGGGCTCGAATACAAGTGCTCGATCATAGACGAGTCAGCTGAAGTAACAATTTCTGAGTACAGACATAAGTTAAACAAGTTGCCTTAAGGAGGTTAGCACAAACTGGGATACAGATCGAAAGAGGCGCAGGCCTCCTGCCTGGGATCCTCCTAAACTACTCCAGGTCGTCATCAGCGGGCAGCACGTAGTAGTAGGCACCTCCAGTGTAGTAGGGGTCGTCGTCGACGGTGGCGTCTGGCTCCTGGACTCCAGCATCTGGTTGCGACAACCAGAAAGAAGGAAAGGGGAAAAAAAAGGGGGAGAAAGCAACCGTGAGTACTCATCCAAAGTACTCGCAAGCAAGGAACTACACTACATATGCATGGGTATATGTGTAAGGAGGCCATATCAGTGGACTGAACTGCAGAATGCCAGAATAAGAGGGGGATAGCTAATCCTGTCGAAGACTACGCTTCTCGCAGCCACCGTCTTGCATCAAGTAGAAGAGGGTAGATTGAAGTCCTCCAAGTAGCATCTCCAAATAGCATCTCATAGCATAATCCTACCCGGCGATCCCCTCCTCATATCCCTGAGGTAGAGCGACCACCGGTTGTATCTGGCACTTGGAAGGGTGTGTTTTATTAAGTATCCGGTTCTAGTTGTCATAAGGTCAAGGTACAACTCCAAGTCGTCCTGTTACCGAAGATCACGGCTATTCGAATAGATTTAACTTCCCTGCAGGGGTGCACCACATAGCCCAACACGCTTGATCCCATTTGGCCGGACACACTTTCCTGGGTCATGCCCGGCCGCGGAAGATCAACACGTCGCAGCCCCACCTAGGCAAAACAGAGAGGCCAGCACGCCGGTCTAAACCTAAGCGCACAGGGGTCTGGGCCCATCGCCCATAGCACACCTGCACGTTGCGTACGCGGCCGAAAGCAGACCTAGCCTAGTGGCGTTCCAGTCCAATTCGGCGCGCGCCGCTCCGTCGCTGACGTCTGAAGTGCTTCGGCTGATACCACGACATCGGGATACCCATAACTACTCCCACGTAGATGGTTAGTGCGTATAGGCTCGTAGCCAGACTCAGATCAAATACCAAGATCTCGTTAAGCGTGTTATTATGAAGCAACCGCGGACGCCGACCAGGGCCAGGCCCACCTCTCTCCTAGGCGGTCTCAACCTGCCCTGTCGCTCCGCCACAAAGATCCACACAGAGGGCCGTCGGGACAAAGGTCCTTTCAGCCCCCAATCCGTGAATCACTCGCGGGTACTCTTCGAGCTGACCCGACTTTAGTCACCATCTGTATAGTATGTATGTATGTATAGTATATACCCGTGATCACCTCCCAGGTGATCACGGCCCGATAGTATAGCAAGGCAGACTGACAAGAATGTAGGGCCAATGATGATAAACTAGCATCCTATACTAAGCATTTAGGATTGCAGGTAAGGTATCAACAGGTGTAGCAACAATGTCAGGCTATGCATCGGAATAGGATCAACGGAAAGCAGTAACATGCTACACTACTCTAATGCAAGCAATATAGAATAGAATAGGCGATATCTGGTGATCAAGGGGGGGGGGCTTGCCTGGTTGCTCTGGCAAGAGAGAGGGGTCGTCAACTCCGTAGTCGAACTGGGCAGCAGCAGCGTCGGTCTCGTAGTCTACCGGAGAGAAGAGGGGGAAGAAACAATGAATATAATGCAAACAAATGCATATCGATGCATGACATGACAAGTAACAATGCTAGGTGTGCCCAATCGCGGTAGTAGGTGATACCGACGAAGGGGGAAAACATCCGGAAAAGTATTCCCGGTGTTTCGCGTTTTCGGACCGGTGAACCGGAGGGGGAAAGTTGCGTGTTCGGTATGCTAGGGGTGTGTGGCGGACGAACGGGCTGCGTATCCGGATTCGTCTCGTCGTTCTGAGCAACTTTCATGTTGAAAATATTTTAATCCGAGTTACGGATTAAAAGATATGATTTTTAAAAGATTTTAACAATTTTGGAATCTAATTATTTATTTAATTAATTCGAAAAAATGTATTTATGACATCAGCATGATGTCATGCTGACGTCAGCAGTCAACAGGGGTTGACTGAGTCAACCCTGACATGTGGGTCCAGTGGGAGGACCCACCTGTCATCCTCTAATTAGGTTAATTAGGGTTTAGGTTAATCTAATTACAGTTTAATTAAACTTAACTAGTTAATTAAATTAATTAAACCGGATTAATTAACTTAATTAATTACTTAATTAATTAATTAATTAATTAATAATTTTATTAAATCATTTTTAATTTTATTAATTATATTTATTGTTTTTATTTATTTTATTATTTATTTATTAATGTTTTTTTTAATCCCCTTTTTTTTATCGTTCTGGGGGTGGGGCCCCCTTGTCATAGGCCCCGGGGGGCCTTAGCGGGTTAGCGGGCAGGGGCGTGCGGGTGGCTGCCG
>NW_021310137.1:25510-27052 GCF_002162155.2 Triticum dicoccoides
TGGGGGGGGCGACCTGGGCCGGCCTGGTTGGCCCGATGGCCAGCTGGGCCGCGGTCCAGCAGGGGGGGGGCTTCCCTCTTTTTGTTTTTTTTTTCTATTTTGGTTTTCTGTTTTTCTTTCCTTTTGTATTTTCTTTTATTATTTCTTTTCTGTTTAAATCATTTAATCCATTTAGCCATTTTATAAAAACATGCCTATTGCACTATAATTACCCTTGTAATATTCGTCAACCACCGAACAATTTTATTTTAAATTTTGAATTTTTTTTATTGTTTTCATCAATTTGAATTTTGAATTTGAACGGTTTCGAATTATTGCGAGGATAGCAACAGTAATCGGGATGACGTGCCATGATTAGCGTGGGATTACTGTAGCAAGATTATCCGGGCGTTACAGCACTTCAGACGTCAGCGACGGAGCGGCGCGCGCCGGATTGGAACGTAAGCCTGCTCTTGTATTAAGGGGGCTAGTTCTGCTTCCGGCCGCCCACGCAACGTGCAGGTGTGCTATGGGCGATGGGCCCAGACCCCTGTGCGCTTAGGTTTAGACCGGCGTGCTGGCCTCTCTGTTTTGCCTAGGTGGGGCTGCGACGTGTTGATCTTCCGAGGCCGGGCATGACCCAGAAAAGTGTGTCCGGCCAAATGGGATCGAGCGTGTTGGGCTATGTGGTGCACCCCTGCAGGCAAGTTAATCTATTCGAATAGCCGTGATCTTCGGTAACAGGACGACTTGGAGTTGTACCTTGACCTTATGACAACTAGAACCGGATACTTAATAAAACACACCCTTCCAAGTTCCACAGACAACCCGGTGATCGCTTTTCCGCAGGGCGACGAGGAGAGGATCGCCGGGTAGGATTATGCTATGAGATGTTACTTGGAGATGCTACTTGGAGGACTTCAATCTACTCTCTTCTACATGCTGCAAGACGGAGGCTGCCAGAAGCGTAGTCTTCGACAGGATTAGCTATCCCCCTCTTATTCTGGCATTCTGCAGTTCAGTCCACTGATATGGCCCTTTACACATATACCCATGCATATGTAGTGTAGCTCCTTGCTTGCGAGTACTTTGGATGAGTACTCACGGTTGCTTTCTCCCCCCCTTTTCCCCTTTCCTTTCTTTCTGGTTGTCGCAACCAGATGCTGGAGTCCAGGAGTCAGACGCCACCGTCGACGACGACCCCTACTACACCGGAGGTGCCTACTACTACGTGCAGCCCGCTGACGACGACCAGGAGTAGTTTAGGAGGATCCCAGGCAGGAGGCCTGCGCCTCTTTCGATCTGTATCCCAGTTTGTGCTAGCCATCTTATGGCAACTTGTTTAACTTATGTCTGTACTCAGATATTGTTGCTTCCGCTGACTCGTCTATGATCGAGCACTTGTATTCGAGCCCTCGAGGCCCCTGGCTTGTATTATGATGCTTGTATGACTTATTTTATTTGTAGAGTTGTGTTGTGATATCTTACCGTGAGTCCCTGATCTTGATCGTACACATTTGCGTGCATGATTAGTGTACGATTGAATCGGGGGCGTCACAAGAA
>NW_021310137.1:31130-32714 GCF_002162155.2 Triticum dicoccoides
CGGTCTAAACCTAAGCGCACAGGGGTCTGGGCCCATCGCCCATAGCACACCTGCATGTTGCGAGGGCGGCCGAAAGCAGACCTAGCCTAGTGGCGTTCCAGTCCAATTCGGCGCGCGCCGCTCCGTCGCTGACGTCTGAAGTGCTTCGGCTGATACCACGACGTCGGGATACCCATAACTACTCCCACGTAGATGGTTAGTGCGTATAGGCTCGTAGCCGACTCAGATCAAATACCAAGATCTCGTTAAGCGTGTTATGTATCCGCGAACGCCGAACAGGGCCAGGCCCACCTGTCTCCTAGGTGGTCTCAACCTGCCCTGTCGCTCCGCCACAAAGTAACAGTCGAGGGCCGTCGGGAACCCAGGCCCACCTCTACCGGGATGGAGCCACCTGTCCTTTCAGCCCCCTCGTCAGAATCACTTGCGGGTACTCAATGAGCTGATCCGACGTTAGTCACCATCTGTATAGTATGTATGTATGTATAGTATATACCCGTGATCATCTCCCAAGTGATCACGGCCCGATAGTATATCAAGGCAGACTGACAAGAATGTAGGGCCAATGATGATAAACTAGCATCCTATACTAAGCATTTAGGATTGCGGGTAAGGTATCAATGACTGTAGCAGCAATGACAGGCTATGCATCAGAATAGGATTAACGAAAGCAGTAACATGCTACACTACTCTAATGCAAGCAGTGTAGAGAAGAGTAGGCGATATCTGGTGATCAAAGGGGGGGGCTTGCCTGGTTGCTCTGGCAAGAGAGAGGGGTCGTCAACTCCGTAGTCGAACTGGTCAGCAGCAGCGTCGGTCTCGTAGTCTACCGGAGAGAAGAGGGGGAAGAAATAATGAATACAGAGCAAACAAAGCATCACAAAATATAACAAGGCAATACGCGGTGTTCGGTGTGCCCTAACGCGGTAGTAGGTGATACCGGTGAAGGGGGGAAAACATCCGGGAAAGTATTCCCGGTGTTTCGTGTTTTCGGACAGATGAACCGGAGGGGGAAAGTTGCGTGTTTGATATGTTAGGGGTGTGTGGTGGACGAACGAACTGCGTATCCGGAATCGTCCCGTCGTTCTAAGCAACTTTCATGTTGAAAATATTTTAATCCGAGTTACGGATTAAAAGATATGATTTTCTAAAGATTTTGTTAATTTCTGGAATTTAATTGATTACTTAAATTAATTCGAAAAATAGATTAATGACATCAGCATGACGTCATGCTGACGTCAGCAGTCAACAGAGTTGACTGGTCAACCTGACCAGTGGGTCCCACTGGTCAGTGACACATTTTAATTAACAGATTAATTAGTCTATCAAAATTAATTAGTGGGTGGGCCCCACTGTCATACTAAATAATTTAGCTAATTAACAGTAGTTAATTAGATTAACTAATCAGTAGGTTAATTAATCTTATTTGGTTAATTTTAATCAGAATTAATTAAGTTAATTAATTAATTAATTATATTTATCACTAATTGTTTATTTATATATTTATATTAATATATTTTTTTTAATTCCTTTTTTTTCTTTTTTTTTAAACGTTCTCAGGGGCTGGGGCCCCCATGTCAGTGGCCC
>NW_021310137.1:33973-43407 GCF_002162155.2 Triticum dicoccoides
AGAATAAGAATAAGAATAAGAAGAATAAAAATAAGAATAAGAATAACAAGAAGAATAAGAATAAGAAGAAGAAGAAGAAGAAGAAGAAGAAGAAGAAGAAGAAGAAGAAGAAGAAGAAGAAGAATAAGAACAAGAATAAGAAGAAGAAGAAGAAGAAGAAGAAGAAGAAGAAGAAGAAGAATAAGAATATGTGACGCCCCCGATTTAATCGTACACTAATCATGCACGCAAATGTGTACGATCAAGATCAGGGACTCACGGGAAGATATCACAACACAACTCTACAAATAAAATAAGTCATACAAGCATCATAATACAAGCCAGGGGCCTCGAGGGCTCGAATACAAGTGCTCGATCATAGACGAGTCAGCGGAAGCAACAATATCTGAGTACAGACATAAGTTAAACAAGTTGCCATAAGATGGCTAGCACAAACTGGGATACAGATCGAAAGAGGCGCAGGCCTCCTGCCTGGGATCCTCCTAAACTACTCCTGGTCGTCGTCAGCGGGCAACACGTAGTAGTAGGCACCTCCGGTGTAGTAGGGGTCGTCGTCGACGGTGGCGTCTGGCTCCTGGACTCCAGCATCTGGTTGCGACAACCAGAAAGAAAGGAAAGGGGAAAAAGGGGGAAGAAAGCAACCGTGAGTACTCATCCAAAGTACTCGCAAGCAAGGAACTACACTACATATGCATGGGTATATGTGTAAGGAGGCCATATCAGTGGACTGAACTGCAGAATGCCGGAATAAGAGGGGGATAGCTAGTCCTATCGAAGACTACGCTTCTGGCAGCCTCCGTCTTGCAGCATGTAGAAGAGAATAGATGGAAGTCCTCCAAGTAGCATCTCCAAGTAGCATATCCAAATAGCATCTCATAGCATAATCCTACCCGGCGATCCTCTCCTCGTCGCCCTATAGAAAAGTGATCACCGGGTTGTCTGTGGAACTTGGAAGGGTGTGTTTTATTAAGTATCCGGTTCTAGTTGTCATAAGGTCAAGGTACAACTCCAAGTCGTCCTGTTACCGAAGATCACGGCTATTCGAATAGATTAACTTCCCTGCAGGGGTGCACCACATAACCCAACACGCTCGATCCCATTTGGCCGGACACACTTTCCTGGGTCATGCCCGGCCTCGGAAGATCAACACGTCGCAGCCCCACCTAGGCACCACAGAGAGGCCAGCACGCCGGTCTAAACCTAAGCGCACAGGGGTCTGGGCCCATCGCCCATAGCACACCTGCATGTTGCGAGGGCGGCCGAAAGCAGACCTAGCCTAGTGGCGTTCCAGTCCAATTCGGCGCGCGCCGCTCCGTCGCTGACGTCTGAAGTGCTTCGGCTGATACCACGACGTCGGGATACCCATAACTACTCCCACGTAGATGGTTAGTGCGTATAGGCTCGTAGCCGACTCAGATCAAATACCAAGATCTCGTTAAGCGTGTTATGTATCCGCGAACGCCGAACAGGGCCAGGCCCACCTGTCTCCTAGGTGGTCTCAACCTGCCCTGTCGCTCCGCCACAAAGTAACAGTCGAGGGCCGTCGGGAACCCAGGCCCACCTCTACCGGGATGGAGCCACCTGTCCTTTCAGCCCCCTCGTCAGAATCACTTGCGGGTACTCAATGAGCTGACCCGACTTTAGTCACCATCTGTATAGTATGTATGTATGTATAGTATATACCCGTGATCACCTCCCAAGTGATCACGGCCCGATAGTATAGCAAGGCAGACTGACAAGAATGTAGGGCCAATGATGATAAACTAGCATCCTATACTAAGCAATTAGGATTGCGGGTAAGGTATCAACAGATGTAGCGACAATGTCAGGCTATGCATCAGAATAGGATTAACGAAAGCAGTAACATGCTACACTACTCTAATGCAAGCAGTATAGAGGAGAATAGGCGATATCTGGTGATCAAAGGGGGGGCTTGCCTGGTTGCTCTGGCAAGAGAGAGGGGTCGTCAACTCCGTAGTCGAACTGGTCAGCAGCAGCGTCGGTCTCGTAGTCTACCGGAGAGAAGAGGGGGAAGAAATAATGAATACAGAGCAAACAAAGCATCACAAAATATAACAAGGCAATACGCGGTGTTCGGTGTGCCCTAACGCGGTAGTAGGTGATACCGGTGAAGGGGGGGAAAACATCCGGGAAAGTATTCCCGGTGTTTCGTGTTTTCGGGCAGAGGAGCCGGAGGGGGAAAGTTGCGGGTTCGATAGGTTAGGGGGGTGTGGCGGACGAACGGACTGCGTATCCGAATTCGTCCCGTCGTTCTGAGCAACTTTCATGTACAAAGTTTTTCGATCCGAGCTACGGTTTACCTTATATTAATTTTAAAAGATTTAATCAACTTATAAATTATTACTATTAATTTAATCCGAAAATGGCATTACTGCATCAGCATGACATCGGCATGACATCATCAGTCAACAGAGGTGTTGACTGGGTCAAGCTGACATGTGGGTCCCGCATGTCATTGACTGTTTCAGTTAATTAAGTTAATTAGTTAATTAGGTTAATTAATCTTATTTAGTTAATTTAATCAGAATTAATTAAGTTAATTAATTAGTTAATTAATTAATTAATTCATTAATTTTATTATTAATTATTTACTTATTATATATTTTTTTAATTCTCTTTTTTAATTTTCGTTCTGGGCGTGGGCCCCGTTTGTCATAGGCCCATAGGGGCCTTAGTGGTTATGGGCGTGTGGGCGCGCGGGCTCACGGGCACGGCCACGAGCGCCCACCGGGGCAAGCCCAAGCGATGGCCTCGGGCGCGGCCAGTGGCGCTGCCGCCGGCGACAAGGAGGCAGCCAGGGGCGGCGAGGTACCGGGACGCCACGCACGTGGTCTCGGCGAGGTGCGGGCCCGGCGGTCGTCAGCGGGGAAGGCAGGAGTAGTGCACGGGGGCTGCAGGCGGAGCGGGACGGCGGCGTGGGCGGCAACAGCCGCAGGTGGCACGAGCGACAACGGGCGCGACGGGGCGCGCGGGTGCGCGCGTGCTCACCGCGAGCACGAGCACCGGGCGGCACGTGCACGACTACGGGACGGTGCGAGGAGCAAGAGGAAGAGAGGCCGGGGGCCTCACCGCGGATCCGTAGGGTTAAGGCAGCGGGGCTCGGGGAGGTTGACGGGGACGACGCGTGTAGACGGGGAAGTCCGGCGGCGTCCGGGACGGCTTCGGGCGACGGAGTCGGGGTCGAGGCGGCGATGGCGGGGCGGCGCCGGGGGCGTCAGGGGCGCGGCCCAGATCCGGTCGGGGAGGTGGAGGAGACGAGGAAGAAGCGGTCCGGTGGGGCGGCCGAGGACGGGGAGGTCGAGGTGGAGGGCAGCGGTGGCGGCTCCGGTGACGTGGTCCAGGGCGGTGGCATCGGGGTCGATCCCCCGATCCAATCGGGGAGGTAGAGGAGGGGAGCGTGGGGATCGTGGGGGGGAGTGGGAGGTGCTGCGGTTGGTGGGTTAGGGCTACGGGGGATAAGGGGAAGCGAGGGTGGGCCGGCCGCTGGCCTGGTTGGCCTAGATGGCCAGATGGGCCATTTGGCCCAGGTAGAGGGGGTGGCTTTGCCCCATTTCTTTATTTTTTTATTTGTCTCGTTTTCTGTTTTGTTCTTTTATTATTTTATTTTATTTAGTTTTATAAATCACAACAGTTGTGCCTAAATTTGTATCACTAATTATACCTCTACCACAAAAGTTTAAACCTCCAATAAAAAATTAGTTTAACATTTTATTAATTATAAAAGGCGTTCAATTAATTATTTTGCTACTGTTTTATTTATTTTAAGACACTCAAACACTTTTAAAGATGTTGGTTTCTCCACCTTTATTACTTATGCATTATTTGTCACAACGAGAATGATTCGGTTTTAATATTTGAAAACTTTTATTGTTTGTCTTTGTTTTAAATTTGAAAGTTGAACTTGGTTCCGACTGACCCGAGATTATCAACAGTAATCGAGGTGACGTGGCATCATTACCAGAGGGTTACTGTAGCTTAATTACCCGGGCGTCACAGTTGTTGCAGGAGGCGCATGGAGGAGGATTAATGGGACACTTTGGCATGAAGAAGACGGAGGACGTACTTGCTACACATTTCTTTTGGCCAAAGATGAGACGGGATGTTGAGCGTTTTATTGCTCGCTGCACTACATGTCAAAAAGCTAAGTCACGACTCAATCCTCATGTTTTATATATGCCGTTACCTGTACCTAGTGTTCCTTGGGAGGATATATCTATGGACTTTGTTTTAGGTTTACCTCGAACAAAGAAGGGGAGGGATAGCATATTTGTTGTCGTGGATAGATTCTCGAAAATGGCACACTTTGTACCATGTCATAAAAGCGATGATGCTGTTAATGTTGCTGATTTGTTCTTTCGTGAAATTATTCGCTTGCATGGTGTGCCAAATACTATTGTTTCAGATCGTGATACTAAATTTCTTAGCCACTTTTGGCGATGTTTATGGGCTAAGTTGGTGACTAAACTGCTTTTTAGTACTACTTGTCACCCCCAAACTGATGGACAAACTGAAGTAGTCAATAGAACGTTGTCTACTATGCTTAGGGCTGTTTTGAAGAATAATAAGAAAATGTGGGAGGAATGCTTGCCTCATATTGAATTTGCTTATAATCGTTCATTGCATTCTACTACTAAGATGTGCCCTTTTGAAGTTGTGTATGGTTTCCTACCTCGTGCACCTATTGATTTGTTGCCTCTTCCATCTTCGGAGAAGGTTAATTTTGATGCTAAACAACGTGCTGAATTGATTTTAAAAATGCATGAGTTAACTAAGGAAAACATTGAGCGCATGAATGCTAAATATAAACTTGCTGGAGATAAGGGTAGAAAACATGTTGTGTTTGCACCTGGAGATCTTGTTTGGTTACATTTGCGTAAGGATAGATTTCTTGATTTGCGCAAATCAAAGTTAATGCCACGTGCTGATGGTCCCTTTAAGGTGTTAGAGAAAATAAATGATAATGCATATAAATTTGAGTTGCCTGCAGATTTTGGGGTTAGTCCCACTTTTAACATTGCAGATTTGAAGCCTTATTTGGGTGAGGTAGATGAACTTCCGTCGAGGACGACTTCATTTCAAGAAGGGGAGGATGATGAGGACATCAATACAATTGTTACACCCACAGCCCCTGCTGCTATACATACTGGACCAATTACTAGAGCTCGTGCACGCCAACTAAATTACCAGGTACTTTCGTTTCTTGGTAATGATTCTAATGTTCATGAGAATATGATGCTGCCTAAATTGGATACATTTGTTTTGCTTACAAATGAAGGGCCTAGCTTGGAGAAGGATGAACATTGGAGCAAGAACAAGCATGGAGATGATGGCATGCGCAAGGGAAACAAGAACGGAGTTACAAGTGATGATTTCAGGACTTTGAAGCCACCATAATGGGTGCATGAAGCCTTGGACGAAATATACAAGATGCCACTTCATAAATTTCGTCCCGAGGCTATTTTAGGTGCTGCGACACCTTATTATTGGGCCAGGCCCATGTAATTTCGAAATACATAAGTATAGGCTATTTTTAGAGTCCGTATGTGTGGGGAAACAAGAGATAGGGTTGATTTCGGACCCCTCCACCAAGGGCCACGAAATTCCCTCCTCTTCCTCCATATATACAGCCCTTAGGGCATCGTTTAGACTTCGGGTTTTGTTTAGATCAAAAGTTCGCCATAGCTGCAACTTCGCGTACTTCGTTTGTGTTCAACGACCAGACAAAGGCGTCACAGAACCCCACCTTGATCAATAAAGCTTTCATCTTATATTCGCAATATCCAGATTGCAATCTCAGTTTCTTGTTTGTTCTTCGTTTGCTCGCAGGAAACAGACCCTCGTGGTCAGGTTGATCGTGCTCCGGCGTGGTCAATAACCTCTCGGAGTTGGTTTAGCGATTGCTAAGGCGCGACGTCCTCGCACGTTCGTAGTCGGATCGTCAAAGTCGACTTCCACCAAAGCGATATCCATCATCTCATCGAAAGACGGGACACCTTTGCCTCTATCATGTTTGTATAGGTCTTTTGTGACGCCCCCGATTCAATCATACACTAATCATACACGCAAATGTGTACGATCAAGATCAGGGACTCACGGGAAGATATCACAACACAACTCTACAAATAAAATAAGTCATACAAGCATCATAATACAAGCCAGGGGCCTCGAGGGCTCGAATACAAGTGCTCGATCATAGACGAGTCAGCGGAAGCAACAATATCTGAGTACAGACATAAGTTAAACAAGTCTGCCTTAAGAAGGCTAACACAAACTGGGATACAGATCGAAAGAGGCGCAGGCCTCCTGCCTGGGATCCTCCTAAACTACTCCAGGTCGTCATCAGCGGGCAGCACGTAGTAGTAGGCACCTCCGGTGTAGTAGGGGTCGTCGTCGACGGTGGCGTCTGGCTCCTGGACTCCAGCATCTGGTTGCGACAACCAGGAAGAAAGGAAAGGGGAAAAAGGGGGGAGAAAGCAACCGTGAGTACTCATCCAAAGTACTCGCAAGCAAGGAACTACACTACATATGCATGGGTATATGTGTAAAGGGCCATATCAGTGGACTGAACTGCAGAATGCCAGAATAAGAGGGGGATAGCTAGTCCTATCGAAGACTACGCTTCTGGTCACCTTCGTCTTGCATCAAGTATAAGAGAGCAGATTGAAGTCCTCCAAGTAGCATCTCCAAGTAACATCTCATAGCATAATCCTACCCGGCGATCCCCTCCTCATATCCCTGAGGTAGAGCGACCACCGGTTGTATCTGGCACTTGGAAGGGTGTGTTTTATTAAGTATCCGGTTCTAGTTGTCATAAGGTCAAGGTACAACTCCAAGTCGTCCTGTTACCGAAGATCACGGCTATTCGAATAGATTAACTTCCCTGCAGGGGTGCACCACATAACCCAACACGCTTGATCCCATTTGACCGGACACACTTTCCTGGGTCATGCCCGACCGCGGAAGATCAACACGTCGCAGCCCCACCTAGGCAAAACAGAGAGGCCAGCACGCCGGTCTAAACCTAAGCGCACAGGGGTCTGGGCCCATCGCCCATAGCACACCTGCACGTTGCGTGGGCGGCCGGAAGCAGAACTAGCCCCCTTAATACAAGAGCAGGCTTACGTTCCAATCCGGCGCGCGCCGCTCCGTCGCTGACGTCTGAAGTGCTTCGGCTGATACCACGACGCCGGGATACCCATAACTACTCCCACGTAGATGGTTAGTGCGTATAGGCTCGTAGCCAGACTCAGATCAAATACCAAGATCTCGTTAAGCGTGTTAAGTATCCGCGAACGCCGAACAGGACCAGGCCCACCTGTCTCCTAGGTGGTCTCAACCTGCCCTGTCGCTCCGCCACAAGTAACAGTCGGGGGCCGTCGGGAACCCAGGCCCACCTCTACCGGGGTGGAGCCACCTGTCCTTTCAGCCCCCAACTCCGAACAGTATCACAGGTAATGTAACAGTGTAAAGTATATAGTATATGCCCGTGATCATCTCCCGAAGTGATCACAGCCCAATAGTATAGCATGGCAGACGGACAAGAGTGTAGGGCCACTGATGGAACACTAGCATCCTATACTAAGCATTTAGGATTGCGGGTAAGGTATCAATGACTGTAGCAACAATGACAGGCTATGCATCAGAATAGGATTAACGGAAAGCAGTAACATGCTACACTACTCTAATGCAAGCAGTATAGAGAAGAGTAGGCGATATCTGGTGATCAATGGGGGGGGCTTGCCTGGTTGCTCCGGCAAGAGAGAGGGGTCGTCAACTCCGTAGTCGATCACAGGGGTACCGGCAGCGGTCTCGGGGTCTACCGGAAAAAGTATCGAAGGGGGGAACATAATAAATAACAGAGCAATCAAATGTAACACAAAGCAAGACGCGGCAATACGTTGTGCTAGGTGTGCCCTAACGCGGTAGGTGGTGATACCGACGAAGGGGGGAAACATCCGGGAAAGTATCCCCGGTGTTTCGTGTTTTCGAGCACAGGAGCCGGAGGGGGAAAGTTGCGAGTTTGATAGGTTAGGGATGCGTGGCGGACGAACGGGCTGCGTTTCCGGGTTCGTCTCGTCGTTCTGAGCAACTTTCATGTAGAAAGTATTTTCATCGAAGTTATGATTAATTTTCTATGATTTTCAATGTTTTAAGTATTTTCTGAAATTTCTGGATTTATTATATTTAGTTTAATCCGAATTGACCAAGTCAATTTGACTAGTCAAAAGGGCGTGTGTGGCCCACATGTCATAGACTATTTTCCTAAACAAATAAATAGACCTAACTTATCTAAATGAGGACCCACATGTCATCTACTACTAAAGTAACTTAGCACTAATAAAACTAGCTAAGGGGCAAAAATAATCCTAAAACTAATCCATCTAATTAAATTAGACCTAAACTAATTTTGGGGCAGCCCCACACACATGGCACATCGGCCACACACACACGCACAAACACAGTGCACGTAGCTAGGAGTTACTTCTGTTTCCTTTTAACAAAACAAGGCATTTTGCGATTTTGATAGGATTTAATCCAGGCATCGAAAGGATTTGGTCCAGTGGAATAAAATGGAGTTTGTCAAGTATACTCTCTGCCCAAATTATTTTTATCCACATAAGAACTTGTTTTGTGGATGATTATTGGCTGTCAAATGGGCTACTCAATGTGAGTTTGCCGAAGCTAGCTGCAGCTACAGTAACTGAATGTTACTGTAGCTAGCAGTTAGTAGGAGCGGCAGTAAAAGGTAGATAGCAGCACTGCTAGTAGCAGTTTCAGTAAGCAGAAGCAGCAGCGGCAGTAGCGCAACACCGAGGGGCGCGGGCGGGGCGATGCAGCTTCAGCAGTAGGAGCGGGCCACGGTAGCGGGCGGCTACGGGCGTGTGGGCGACTAAGGTGGCCGCGGCCAAGCGCAGGCACGCACACGGGTGTGCACAACCGAGGCGAGGCTAGGAGGGCGCGGGGTGAAGGGGAAAGGGCCATGGCAAGCGACATGGGAGCACAGGCTCCGGCCATGGCAGCCACGAACGAGCACGGGGACGGCCGCATATGAATGGATTGAAGTGAAAACGGGGGAAATCGGGGGAGGGCCTCACAGCGGGGTGCTTGGCGTGCTCGTTGTAGTCAGAGAGGACCGGAGGCGAGCGGATCGACGACAGCATTGCAGCGGCCGAAGGTAGAAGAAGATGAGGATGGTGAGCTTTCAGTGCAGGCGTCATTGGAGGAGCTTCCCGGCTCCGTTCCGCGGCGAAGGAGAGCGAGGGCGAGGCGGCCGGAGTCTCTCGACACAGAGAGGCGGCGAGGGGTGACCGATGGCCACGCCGGCCGTGATGACGGAGCGACGACGGTAGCGTTCAGGTGCGAGGCGGATCTGGGGATTGTGAGGGAGGGGATTAGGGTTTCTGGGGTGTGGG
>NW_021310137.1:45391-46643 GCF_002162155.2 Triticum dicoccoides
AAGAGAACCATTTTCCTGCTCGTTGAACGAGGCGGACCAATAGGCAAAGTTCTCGTCCATCGGTGGTTACCGGAATGCTATCAACAAAAGAAACAGGGTCTTACTGACACGGTTGTACAATGAGATGCTTACCTAAGCAGGGGGGTATCACTGCTCAGTTAAGTCAGATTACAAGAAAGGTTAAACAAAACAATGGAAAGGAAAATGTGTTTAAACACATATTTCAGGGGTATATCCTTCCCAAGGACAAGCAGAGCATGATAACCATGACAGGATAATAAGTAGAAAACCCGTTAGGGAAGGGGAGAGAAATTTCATGACATTACCCATACAATGATGTTTGGATAATTTGAGTAAGAAAATTTAGCATTGTGCTTCAAGTGTTCTTATTGATGATAGGAGTACCACATACATGCTTCGTAATAGCATTGACATGGTCTTTAAGAAAAGTTCGGACTTCAGATACTCATTGGATCCATCAGGATTAGCTTATAAAATAGGTCTTACAATTTCCTCCAGGAAGAATGGTTATCCTTGCAAAAGAATTTATAATTATCGGTCCTCCACCCAGGGGGGGGGGTGCTAGGCATGACATCATGTCACCGGTTCATCAAAGGACCAATATCATAACTCTTGGAAAGTTGTCCTAACCATCATATCTGACGGAGATTCAGGTATGATTGGTGTCAGGATACCTCAGGCTCAGGATGCCTGAGAAGAAAGGTGCAACACCAATTGACGGGATGACATTGCAAGCTTCTCGGGAAATGAACTATGGGAGCGGGTTTCTGAAGCAATAGTTCACCATTAAACCAAGGAGAGGACAAGGAGGTGTCTGGTGAACTCAACGGCAATTCACCGATATTCCCAAAAGATGGATTTCCACCATTAGGTGAACAAGGAGATAACATTTGTCAGATCAAATGATATAAGGAAGTATGCTCGAGGAAAACATACACAAGTAAACATTGGTTGAAAGGTGCGCCCGAAATATGGGTTGGGTTGCACGACCAATGTCAGAATGGTGATTCAGTAATCAATAGCCTAAGAATAAACTTTCGACCATTAACTTCAAAAATAGGGTTGCTAGAAGGAAAGAATCCAAACAACACCGTTCACTTGTTGGAATTAACACGGGGACCAAGAAAGAATGGTGATGGTGAGAAGTATTTCCATGTCAAGAATTCTCAAGAGGTGGAACAAATCTCAGAACATTCTTGACATAAAGGATGGTAATACTCCAAGGTAAAGA
>NW_021310138.1:0-1056 GCF_002162155.2 Triticum dicoccoides
TATGAAAAATTATCAGAAAAATTCAAGGAATCCATCTGTACCATTTTCATGCATGTTAGAACAACTTATAGCTGCTGTTTAGCACAAATCAATTAAATGGCATTTGAATAATCACATATGGAGTTTGAATTTGAATCTTGTATTCAAACCAACTTCATTTAATCTGTTGCTAGTTGCATTAGCCCAAAACACATTCATTTTGCCATGTCATGATCATGCATCATATTGTGCATTGCATTGATTGTGTTCCCTTCTGTGTTGCCGGTATTTGTCCCCTCTCGATAGACGTGATACCGATGATGTGATCGTTGACACTGATGAAGACTCAATGTTATCTTCAGAAGTGCCAGGCAAGCAAAACCCCCTTGTTCATTCCGATACAATCCTACTCTCTCGCTCCTGCTCTCTTTTACTGCATTAGGACAACACCGATTCATCTGTTACTTGCTGCGGTAGCTGAACCCCTTTATCCTTTGCATGACTTGTCATTGCCACAGTAAATAGATGAAACCCACTAGCATGAGTAGGAGTTGTTTGAGCCCTGATGTGCCTACTCATTCATGCTTGTTTGTCATGCCTGCTACTGCTTAGAGTTGAGTCAAGTCTGATTCATCGAGGATGAATCAGAGGTGTGTGAACATGTCCTACTATGTGTGAGCTAAGTGTGTGAACACGATTTGGTAAAAGGTGTCGGTGAGAGGCCATGTAGGAGTACATGGTGGGTTGTCTCATTGAAGCCGTCCTTAGGAACTGAGTTCTGTGTTTGTGATCCATGATTCAGCTACTACCATGCATTGGGCCCTGAAATATGACCCCGCTCGACTTCTTATTCACCCTAGTCCTCTGTCCAGGAGTTGCAAGTAGTTTCTGGTGTTTGTAGCTTACTGGAGGCCGTGGACAGCGCTGACCGTAGGGGTGGGCTGTGATGCGGTAGGTACGTGGCACGGTGTACCGGATGCCCGTTTGGTATCTCGGGAACCCTGTTCACATCGTTTGGGGCTGTGAGCGAAACTCCGGCCGGATCTCCTCATGGATGGAACCCGAATAGGCGATAAA
>NW_021310139.1:0-2044 GCF_002162155.2 Triticum dicoccoides
GAAAAAAATTATGAGATCTAAGTCATCTATCATGATTTCAAATTTTGAACTATGAGGGGATGGGTGGTATGAGATCTATGTGCTTTCCTTTTCTAGGGGAGTCTGCCTGCTATCAAGGGACCTAAGCACACAGGTGTTGGCTAGGCAGGTCGTGACGAGCTCTTCAAAACTAAACCCACATGGATATGTTTTGATGATTTTTCTTTCTTTCAGAAAGTAACTTAGACGCTAGATGAGACAACTTTAGTGCTAAACAGAAGCAACTCCACTCTAATTTAAAGTAACTAATTACCAACAATGAGCAACTAACTAGTAATAGAGAATAACCTTGAACAGAGGTAGACAACATCATATCACCTTTATAAGCAACTTTTTTTCTATGAGAGACAACTTTAGTGCAAAAAATAGGCAACTTCACTACACTTTCTCCTAATTAATTTTCTCTAACATTCTCCTAACTTCCTCACCGGTACTTTTAAGTTGCATATTCTTCTAGCTTCCTCACCGATACTTCTAAGTTGCATATTGTTGTTTCTAAACTGCCTATAATACTATGCAGTCATCTGTTGGGGAACGTAGTAATTTCAAAAAAAATCCTACGCATACGCAAGATCATGGTGATGCATAGTAACGAGAGGGGAGAGTGTGATCTACGTACCCTTGTAGACCGACAGCGGAAGTGTTAGCACAACGCGGTTGATGTAGTCGTACGTCTTCACGGCCCGACCGATCAAGCACCGAAATTACGGCACCTCCAAGTTTTAGCACACGTTCAGCTCGATGACGATCCCCGGACTCCGATCCAGCAAAGTGTCAGGGAAGAGTTCCGTCAGCACGACGGCGTGGTGACAATCTTGATGTTCTACCGTTGCAGGGCTTTGCCTAAGCACCGCTACAATATTATCGAGGATTATGATGAAAGGGGGCACCGCACACGGCTAAGAAAACGATCATGTGGATCAACTTGTGTGTCTAGTTGTCGTGGTTTTGTCACGGCAGATGTCCTAGAGAAAGGACTTAGTCATGGAGCCATCATGACGGGTTAGCTTGAAGGGATTAAAGAGGACACAAGGACGCAAGAGAGTTTATACTAGTTCGGCCCCTTCGATGAAGGTAAAAGCCTACGTCTAGTTGTGATGGAATTGATGGGGTTTCGATGACTAGGGAGCAAACAAGCTTCGCCTATATCTCGAGTTGTTGTCTGTTGTCCTTGAACCGCCGCCGGGTCGTCCCTTTATATACACGGGTGAATCTCGTCGGCTTGCGGAGTCCCAATACTGGCTCATAGATGTGTCCGGTTTGGTCTCTTCTTATTCCTAACTTACAATACAGGTTAACTACTAACGCCGGTTTACGGCTGCAGGCCTTGAGCCGACCATGGGCCTTAAGCCCTCCTCTGTCTTCTTGGGCTTTAACTTACTTAACTACTGGCGAAGTTAACCCGGCCCAGATAGGCCGGTTTACGCCCAGTAGTAATATCCCCAACATTAGGCCCCAGATTGATTTGAACGGGTTCATGTCAATCCTTTAATAAAAGCTTCATCTTCAACATCTTCTTATAAATTGGTAAACCGCCATGATGTCATCTTCTCTGATTGCTGTAAACCGGAGTGACGTCACCTGTCATAACGAAGTTATCCATTATGCTCTTTGTTTAATAGATCGGCGGAAATCGAGGCGACAACTCCGTTTTGTGGCCCCTTGATTGCCGCGCCTGACTCATGTTCTTTCGCCTTATAAATAGGACCGAAGGGTCATTTCTTTTCTCCTTTCGTGCCGTCTTCATATTCCTCGCGTCGCCAGCCTCGGAGCTCCGCGCCGCCGTCGACCTCTGCCTCATCCTTGGCCGCTGCATCAACCTGAGCGCACTAGAACATCGCGGCAACCTTCCGCATCTTCCTCAGCTCCGGTAAATCTTCTATCTTTTCCCCTGGAGATCTGGCCTAGGGTTTCGCAGTTCTTCAGTGTTCATCGTCTGCCTCTTGCTCATACAATAGATCTTTAGATGAATCCGCAAATCTTTATTCTGTGGAATGATAGTTGT
>NW_021310140.1:0-931 GCF_002162155.2 Triticum dicoccoides
GTGCGCTTACGTGTCGGTCATCAACACTCACAGTTTTTGCCGATTCTGGCACATTTCGTGTAGTATTACTCACTGTTTTGGGGTCCCGTAGTGATTTCCATGATTAACGAACCCTGGGGTGCATTTACGTTTCGGTCATCAACACTCGCGGTTTTGGCCGATTCTGACCCGTTTCGTGGACTATTACTCACCGGTTTTGGGCCCCAAAGCGATTTCCATAGTTGTGGAACCCCAAGGTGCGCTTACGTGTCGGTCATCAACACTCATAGTTTTGGCCGATTCTGGCCCGTTTCGTGTACTATTACTCACTGTTTTGGGTTCCCGGAGTGATTTACACGATTAACGAACCCTGGGGTGCGCTTCCGTTTCGGTCATCAACACTCGCGGTTTTTATCGATTCTGACCCGTTTTGTGGACTATTACTCACCGTTTTGGGGCCCCAAAGCAATTTCCATAGTTGCTAAACCACAAGGTGCGATTACGTGTCGGCCATCAACACTCACAGTTTTGATGGATTCTGGCCCGTTTCATGGACTATTACTCACTGTTTTGGGGTCCCGGAGTGATTTCCACGATTAACGAATCCTGGGGCGCGTTTACGTTTCGGTCATCAACACTCGCGGTTTTGGCTGATTCTGACCCGTTTCGTGGACTATTACTCACCGTTTTTGGGCCCTAAAGCTATTTCCGTAGTTGTTGAACCCCAAGGTGCGCTTGCGTGTCGGTCATCAACACTCACAGATTTGGCCGATTCTGGCCCGTTTCGTGGACTATTACTCACTGTTTTGGGGTCCCGGAGTGATTTCCACGATTAACGAACCCTGGTGTGTGTTTATGTTTTGGTCATCAACACTAGCGGTTTTGGCCGATTCTAACCCGTTTCGTGGACTATTACTCACCATTTTTGGGCCCCAAACGAATTTCCATAGTT
>NW_021310141.1:0-1224 GCF_002162155.2 Triticum dicoccoides
TGAGGTGTATTGCGACGCTTCACGTCGAGGACTTGGAGCAGTGCTTATGCAGGAAGGAAGAGTTGTTTCATATGCTTCACGACAACTTAAGCCCCATGAGTTGAATTATGCCACTCATGATTTGGAGTTAGCAGCCGTTGTGCATGCCCTGAAGACGTGGAGACATTTTCTCATTGGAAATCATTGTGAAGTATATACGGATCACAAGAGTTTGAAGTACATCTTCACACAGAAGGAATTGAATCTCAGACAAAGGAGATGGTTAGAACTTATCAAGGATTATGATATGAGATTGCATTATCACCCCGGAAAGGCTAATGTCGTAGCAGACGCATTGAGCCGTAAGAGCCACGTCAATACCCTAATGATGGGAGGAATACCCAATGAGTTAGCCGAGGACCTTCGAGAGCTATGTTTGGAAATAGTTCCGAGAGGCTACGTAGCAACATTGGAGATTCAGTCGACACTGATGGACAAAATTAGAGAAGCCCAAAAGGCAGATAAGGAAGTTGCCTCTATAAAGGAGAAAATGGGAAAAGGAAAGGCTAAAGGATTTCGTGAGGATGAACACGATACCCTATGGTTTGAAGACTGTGTTTATGTGCCCAATAACCCAGAAATCAGGAAGTTGATTTTACAAGAAGCCCATGATTCACCCTATTCGATTCACCCAGGAAATACCAAGATGTATTTGGATTTGAAGAACACTTTCTGGTGGACCGGAATGAAGAAGGATATTGCGGAATATGTAGCTATTTGCGATGTATGTCGGAGAGTAAAGGCAGAACATCAGAAGCCAGCAGGATTGTTACAACCGTTGCCGATACCCGAATGGAAGTGGGATAAACTAGGCATGGATTTCATCACAGGTTTGCCAAAGACCCGTTCAGGATATGACTCGATTTGGGTTATAGTCGACCGTTTAACAAAGGTAGCTCATTTCATTCCAGTCAAGACTACCTATAGCAGTGCTAAGTTGGCAAAGATATACATGACCAGAATTGTGTGTTTACACGGAGTTCCGAGGAGCATCGTATCAGATAGAGGAACCCAGTTTACCTCGAAATTTTGGAACCAGTTGCACGAGACATTGGGAACTAGATTGGAATTCAGTACAGCTTTCCACCCACAGACCGATGGACAGACTGAGAGAGTCAATCAGATTTTGGAAGATATGCTGAGAGCTTGTGCACTAGATTATGGATCTAGCTGGGATGATAATTT
>NW_021310142.1:0-1152 GCF_002162155.2 Triticum dicoccoides
TACACAAGCATCACCAAACAATGTGCAACAATATGATGCATGCATGAAACATGGCAATATGAGTGTATTGGGCTAATGCAACTAAAGCCAGAAGGGTTTGAACAAATTTGAATCAAAGATTCAAATTTCAAATTCAAATATGGCCTTTTAAAGTGCTTTTCCTTGTTCTGCTTAAAACATCAATTTAACTTGTTTGATCATGCATGAAAATAGTACAGATGGATAGATTGGATTTTTCTGATCATTTTTCATATATAATTTGTCCAATTTGGAGTTACAGAATAAAAGTTATGAATTTTTGAAGTTTAAATAATATTCTGGAATTTCCTGATTTAATTTAAATCCAGAAAATCAATTACTGCGTCAGCCTGACGTCAGTGTGACGTCAGCAGGTCAACGGAACTGGTCCAGGTCAAACCTGACAGTGGGTCCCGCATGTCAGGGTGATTATTTTAATTAAAACTTAGTTAAAACTAATCCTGTTTAAATAACAGGGCTGGGCCCCACCTGTCATTGACTCAGGGGAGTCAACCAGGGCCCACCCGTGGTCAAAGTTAATGTCGGCTGCCGGCGTTTAGTCGCCGGCGAGCCCGACGCGGCGGCGGAAGTGGTTTTGGTCATTTCAGCCACCAAACGGACCGCGGAGACCACCGGAGTGGAGCTGAGGCCAACCCGCAGCTCTTGGCGGAGCCCGTTGGGGTCGGGGTGGCCGGAGTCGACGGCGGCGAGCTCGGCTGCGGCCGCCGGGGTTCGGTCGTGCACGGGAACGGTGCTGGAGCTCGAAGTCGAGCAAAGCGAGGCGCTAGGGATGCTCTACGGGGTCTTGCGAACTCGTTGGACTCGCCGGGGTGACCAAATGGTCACCGGAGCTGCGTCGACGGCGAGCTCGGCGACGGCGGAGGTTCGGCCGTGGTGGGGAGGTGGCTACGGTGAGGGAACGAGGGGAAGGAGAGGGGGAAACGGTGGCGTAGCCCACCGCGGTTGCAGTGGGCGTCGAAGCGGGCTCGGGGACGCGCTGGAGACGGCGAATTCGACGGCGACGGTGGTCGGAGCCCGAAGAGGGGAATGGCGACGTGGCGGCGATGCAGGGCTTCCGGGGAGCTATGGAGCGGTGGGGAGGAAGAGGGAGTCGAGGCGGAGCTCCTGAGCTAG
>NW_021310143.1:0-1793 GCF_002162155.2 Triticum dicoccoides
CTGAATATATGCTGTAACTGTTAACCTGTGATTTCACCAATCTGATTTGAACCGGCCAAAATTTTCCTTTCTTTAGGCTTTCTCTCTTCACAATGCCGCCAAAGACATTCTATGCATGCAACTAGGTTCCCTCCATTGTCATTGAGGGCATGCTTAAAGATTTTGTCAATTGTCCCCCTGAACCAGGTGAAGAAAGACCTCAACCGAAGGATGGCGAAGTCATTGTATTTACTGATCGTATGAACCGGGGCTTCTCACCACCCGGCTCTAAGTTTTTCCGAGATGTCCTGCACTTCTTCCAGCTCCATCCTCAAGACAATGGACCCAACTCCGTATCGAATATCTGCAACTTTCAAGTCTTCTGCGAAGTATATATACCTTCAAGAGGAGCCCGGTGTTGAACTTTTCAGAGAATACTTTTATTTGAACCGCCAGAATGAGTTCACGAACGGCCCTAGCTTGGAACTTGGCAAAATTTCGATTCAACGCAGAAGAGACGCCATCTTCCCTTATGCCTGCCTGCCGAGTCACCCAAAAGATTGGAATCAGACGTGGTTTTACTGCAAAGATACTTCTCCGGCTGACAAGAATCCATTGCCGGGTTATCGCGCTGAACGTCTTGACCCGAAGCATGATGTTCCGGGAAAGCTTTCAGCCACTGAACATAGAAAACTTGCACCCACCATAGCGAAATTTAAAGCTCTGCTGGGAAACGGATTAACTGGCATTGACTTAGTTCGATGCTGGGTTGCATGGCGGATAATACCCTTGAGCCGCCGTCCAGGCTTAATGTGTACATACACAGGCGGTACAAAGGATCCATTACGCCACAGCCCTTTGCGTCTGTCTGATGATGCAATTACTGAAATGACAAGAATTCTTCTGAATGAAGATTCTGAGACTACAACAAAGTGGGTCTAAACCCTTTCTGCAAACTTAACCCGCCGCCAGATGTGAGTCTCTAACTTGCTTTGCTTTCAACTCATCATCTGAATATTCTATTAACTTCAAATTTTGTTGACTTTCACAGGCTAAATCAGATTTTTGGAAGGCAAAATATGACCACAAAGCTGCTAAAAAGGCTAGGGCTGCCAAGAAAGCCCGCAAGAAAAGCAAGAAGAAACCAAGTGCTTCCAGTATGTTTGAGCTGGACGACAGTTCTGAGTCAGAGGTAGCCCTTGACTCCCTTGTCTCCTTTTTCAATCATCTTATTGACACTGCAGCCAAGCCATTGAAGAAGAGGTAATGATCGTTTCCTCCGACTCGGAGCCTTTGCCAAGACAGAAATTTCGACAGGTAATCTGGAAAGTAAGATTTTCACACCCCTTAGCTCATTTGGATTCTCACTTTTTTTTGAAGCAACAGTAGCACGAGAACCGGCGGAGGTGAAGAATTGTCCTCCGGCTTACCGAATACTCCGGTTCCACGGAAACGTCGAAACAAGGTTCTTCCATCCTTAACTTCTCTTTACCCGCTGGCGGGTCTCTTTCGCCAGCCACTCAATTCCTCTGATTCAAACTACCAGGAAGTTTCTCGTTCTTCTTCTGGCGATTCATCGCAAACTCAGCTGCCAGCTTTCAAGACTGCCCTGGGGTAATAACAATCAACTGTATTTTGTACCTCTTTATACTCTTATAATTGTACTAACATGTTCCAATCCATGCAGTGGACAAGCAAAACCTAGCAAGAAGGCCAAGGTAACCAAGCCAACTGATGATCCTAAAGCTGTAGAACCGGAACAGCAAGCCTCTGCTCCTGAAGTTTCTGAAAAGCAACCAGATGACTCTGCCCCT
>NW_021310144.1:0-2149 GCF_002162155.2 Triticum dicoccoides
CCGGCGCGCCTCGCGGGGCTTCGTCCGAGCATGGCGAGCGACGGGCTGATGAGGCCCGTGTGTCCCGTGCCTACGACATCGCTCATTGGGACGACCGCCGTACACCTCGGGATGTCGATCCCGAACGGAGGCGGGGGGGGACCCCCGGCCGGAGCGGTTCTCTCCCCCGCATCGGTCCCCTGACGCCTCGGGTGCTGCGACCCAGAACAAGAAGAAGAAGCACAAAAAGAAAAAGGTGATGGGGGTTGCCGCTAGTCCCGTCCCGTCGGGAGTTTCGGAGAAGGAGGTTTCGGTGGCTTTGTCGGCCGTTGGCCCCCGCGCCAGCCGTCCCCGTACGACGCGGCGGTGTGGCGCCTCCAGAGGCCTCGCCAACAGATGAACTTCCAGGACGTTTGGACGTGCGAGCATGCGAGCAGGCGCAGGCTGTCGCCCCTCCGCCGTGGCTAATAACTGATGCTGACCATCAGGAACATCGTCGGCGGCAGCGCCACCTCATCATCGCCGAGGCAGACAAGCGAGCCATGGCGGAGTGGCGCCAGCGCCACCCGGAGGACGTCGCCAACGAGAATGCCTTCTGGGCGGAGAGGAGAGCATGGCGGCGCATGGAACGGGCGGACATGCGTCATCGGAAGGCATTGGTGATATCACAGTGCGATCTGGGAGCGACATCATTCTTCTGTAGCGACGATGAGAAGTGGGAAGATGTGTGGCTTGATACGTCGGACGACACAAGCGAGGAGGAGGACAACGACTAGGAGTAGCTTCTAGTATCGTTTTTTTACCTGAACTATCTATCTATGCTAGATGAACTATCTATGTATCATTTTTTATCTATGTATCGCTTTTTATCTATGTATCACATTTTTTTAATCTATATGTATCACTTTTTTTATCTATGTCTTTATTTGTTTTGTGTGCATAGCGCAGTTTTTTTTTGCAGCGCCTGCTGGACCGCCTCGCGCGCGTTATAATTTGCAACGGCCGCTGGAGCAAGCACTCCTCGCCACCCAAAAACTCGCGAACAGCGCGCTGCAAATGCTTTTTTAGTGCACCACATGTTGCGCGGCTGTTGGAGATGCTCTTAAAAAGAACGATTACTGCACACATCGATGTCTCCTTTAATTGCGAGGGTGTACACACCATTGTCTAATTTAAATATGCGAGAAATAACTATATTTTAATATCCATGAATATCTTAGTGAAAATGCATAAAAGGACAAATGCTTACTATGGTCTCTTGTCCGCCTCTGATATTCTAGGATATTCATATACTGAATGTAATTTAGAAGAGAGCATATCCGAACTCATGACCCTTGACATCCAAATTCAAAAGGTAACTGGGTGTGTTGAAGAGTTAACTTTTTTAGATGATGGAAAGATGGCACGCCTGGGCTCTCCATCTTGCTGCAAGATGCACATACTCAAAAATTACCCAAACCCCCTATTTTTTTATCTAACCGGCATCTTACAGAAGGACGAAATATTCCACATGCTATGTTGTTTTTGTGTTACCAAAGCATGACATGAGTATGGAGTAAGTCATCCAGAAACTGTTTTATCATGTGAATACACACACTGCAAGTGCAAAATCATGTGACCATCCTATCGCTCGTATTCATTTCCACTTGCAAAAAAATGGTTAAAACTGCATGAAATGGGTACGGTAAGGGATGTCAACTGCATGAAGAAGGGTGAAAAATTCGTCGACGTCCATTGTATAAATAGTCCCAACAAGATTGTATTCAAGACTTGCGATTAGCAAGTGTGAAATCAGTCTATCGAACCGTTTGGAATATTGGAGGAAGCCAAAAAATGAGCAAACACTAGTGCTGAGAATGCTCCTTATCTAGCTATACTTCATGTTGCTTTCGTCCAATTATCCAGCTCTTGGTCAAATTGTTGGAATCCATTGTAGATCCTACCATGTATGGAGCTCTACTTCTCTTCATATCAGATCAATAAAGGTTCGAGAGACCATACCGATAAAGAAGGAAATAGATGTAAGCATATAACTTAGAAATATTCCCTTTTACCGCCCAAATAAGAAAATAAAGATCTCCACAGAATAGGTGTGTCGGGATCCATTTAGAAAATGTCTCAGTTTAAATTGTAAGTATGCATGAAAAAAGTGTCTCTACCAGAGAAGAAC
>NW_021310145.1:0-923 GCF_002162155.2 Triticum dicoccoides
AGACGCGTCCCGCCTCTTCGGACATGCCACCACACCACCCCGCATGTATGAGGGCCCGATGCGACACTCCGGTGGCATTGCTACCCCCCAGTGCCCCCGTCCCGCCTAACCCTGTAGCGTTTGACCACGGGATCTAGCCCTTTGACTTTGCACGGACAGGCTTTGACCAGTGGACCTCCCCACCCGGTTGTGTTAGGTCAGCCCATAGGAACACTTTGGAGCAACATCCGGGCCAGATGTTTCCATGGGCCTATGGGCTGACCTTACACAACCGGGTGGATACGTCTACTGCTCAAAGCCCGTCCGTGCAAAGTCAAAGGGGTAGATCCCGTGGTCAAATGCTACAGGGTTAGGCGGGACGGGGGCCCTAGGGGGGTAGCAATGCCACCGGAGCGTCGCACCGGTACCTCATACAAGCCGCGTGACGGGTGCCTACGCCTGCCATCATGCTTATATAATTGTAGGAGGGCCACCGCAACACTTGGCGGCATTGCTACCCCCCACAGGTACCCGGCCCGTCCCGTCTAACCTCTCCATGACACGATGGAACAAGGCCCGTGTGGGGGGCAATCGATATATGTTTTCTGTACATTTAAGTTAATGAAATTAGTATTGAAAAAAAAAATAAAAAAATAAGAGAAAATACAAAAAATAGGCATTGCTACCCCCAGTGCCCCGTCCCGTCTAACCCTGTAGCGTTTGACCACGGGATCTAGCCCTTTGACTTTGCACGGACGGGATTTGACCAGTGGACCTCCCCACCCGGTTGTATTAGGTCAGCCCATAGGAACACTTTGGAGCAACATCCGGGCCAGACCCACAGCAAGATCCCCTCCGTGTAGACCCCACGTGTCCGTTTCCCCCCTCCAGGTGCCGGCGGCGGCGCAGTCCGTGAGGGGGGGCACACCCCGGACACGCGTGCC
>NW_021310146.1:0-634 GCF_002162155.2 Triticum dicoccoides
AGGTTGCTCGGTGAGATTTTACAGTTTTTCGTAGTTTAGATCGAGTCTGTTCTTCATACCTATAGTCCACGAAAAAGCCACAAAAAAAATTTAGGGTTAGTTCATCATATCCGAACCAATCTGAGCCTTGCATAATCTTTTTAGGGTTTTGCTTTGTTGAATTTGCGGTTGCATCGTCGTGTCTAGTTGCTGGTCTTAGAGTCTAGTCTTTTAGAGTTTCGAGTTCTGGTCATAAGTTGTCACGCCGCCGCCGCACCATCATCATCGCCCCTGCCATCTACCACCACCGCACCGAATCCGTATCCATATACCACCACCAATCCGTGTCCATATACCACCACCGATCCATATCCATATACTACCACCGCTACCACCACCGCTGCCATATACCACCACCATATATCCACCACCAATCCGAGTTCTTTGCTTATTAGGTTTGTATTCGGGATCCATCTAGATTCCGATTCGTGTTTCCTTGCCGGAGTAGGTTTCGGAAAAAAAAAAAGTCGGGTAGCCACGCTCCGTTTAGGCCCAAAATTTTTCGAAAACGCATTTTTCGAAAACATTTCTGGCTATCCTATTTTTAGGTGTTTCTGAGTGTTTTGAGACAGGTGCCATTATAGGAAGTTTTTTT
>NW_021310147.1:0-1655 GCF_002162155.2 Triticum dicoccoides
GTAAGTTAAGCAATTTTATACATCTCAATGATTCATAGAACATAACAAACATATACTAGTTCACAGCAAAAGACAAAGTTGTGAGAAGGTTTACAAATCAGGAAAAAACAAGCAAGGCTTCTCTGAGCAAAGGGCCTCCCGGCAGGCTTAAATTTCCTGGAGTTCACTCTAGTTTTTTCTTGTTGCCACCATCCATGGTTAGGTTCTCTCATTCCACAATAACCAATTATAATTGTGGTCTCAGCTGGAATGCTGAACTGAACCATGCAGTGTACTGACCAGGTGAAATTCTTGTGCATTCCACTAAATTTAAGCACAGCTATTTGCAGAAATAAGCAGACCACAATGCCTCTTGTCCGCGCACCTATCCAAAAAACCGCCATGCAGTCGTGCCAGCTAGTCCTCGGTCCATGGATGAACTGGTAGAAAGTGCATTCCAGACTAGGATGTAGTTGTTTTCGCTCGTCCCTACACTGCAATCAAGAAGTAAAACGTACAAATGAACTTCATTTATATTGCGTTGGTCATTCTACCTAGTAACTACCAATGTAAGAATACCTGGAAGATGGGTGGTTAGACGACGGCAACGAGGGATAGCCATCTCATTTTGCACAGTTCTACTAAAACTGAGGTGTGTGCTTTTGATTGCGCGGATAGAAACGATACGGAGACAGACATCCCGAAACGATATGGAGACATACATCCCTGTTTGCGCAAATACGAAATACGGTTATTTAAACAGTTACAGATATTTGCAGTGGCATATGATTAACAACAGCATCTATTGTGTTATAATTGGCACTAGATTGACAGTATGAAGTGTCCTTAAGTAAGTAGCATCACATCACATCAACACTGCCACTAGATTAACATGCAGAACAATAGCATTAGTATTACTGTCATGAGAGTAGCACATGGTCAGTAAATGTGCAATCAAATTTGTGCAGCTCCACTGGGATGAAGCAATGTTAGCGGTGTGAGATTTAAGTGTAACTGCAAAAACACAATTCATGGGAAATAAAGCAAGACGGAAGCACTTCATAAAATGGTGGTGGCATTGCTTCAATTTATCGACGGCACTAGACCATTACTTATAGTGACATTAGGTGGCATTGCTTAATGCTTCATGTGATTTTACATTAACGGTAGTGATATGGGCGTAGGGACAACAGGGGCAAAAAGTGGTGAAGTAGATGTGGCTGCCGAGAGCGGCAAACACTCAGGCAGAATGTCTGCATTTTCCCCATTTTTTATCTCCTCGGCGACATTTTCCTATGTGAGCACAGGAAATCTAGACCTGCTCATTCTCATTTGCATTGTCCCCCAACACCCGGCACTTTCTTTCCTTTTTCAACCAAGAGATTGGTCCACTTCCCCCCACCCTTCGACATCCACCATGCTTTCTTCGTCTTTTCAACCAAGAGACCGGTTGGGTAGCCAGTATCTAATACTTTCCCCCGTTTCCTCTTAGAACCAAGTCCTAGATTCATGCTACAACTTTCCCACTTTCTTCCCTGTTTGAACCAACTCTTAGAGTCAACTGTATGAACTAGCTTTACCTCTAATAATAGTAAAAGTCTAGGTGGCTTTGGAATAGCGGACAGAAGTAGAAAAAGATCCACACGAAGGGAGCTGGGGCAGTAGAGCAAGACAGG
>NW_021310148.1:0-585 GCF_002162155.2 Triticum dicoccoides
CGTGACATTTTTAAAAAAAGTTTGGAAAATGTACTAAAAATATTTAGATAGTGCAAAAAAATTATCATTTGAAAATGATTCAACATGTATTTGAAAAACTATTTAACACATTTAAAAAAAATTCAAAACATGTTTTTGTAAAAATGTTAAACATGTAATTGGAAAACGATAAATGGGTATACAAAATGTTTATATATATATATATATATATATATATATATATATATATATATATATATGTATGTATGTATGTATGTATGTATGTATATGTATATGTATATATATAATATTTAACAACATGTATAAGTAAAAGTAGAAATGTATTGAAAAAACAACACTAGTAGAAAAACACCTAATAGTCCAGGTTCGTAAGGGCCTTTAGTCCCGGTTCATGAACCGGGACTAATGGGTCGTTACTAATACCTCCACCCATTAGTCCCGGTTCAAACACGAACCGGGACCAATGTGCCTCCACGTGGCCCTGTGCGCCGAGCCCAGTCAGGGGGCCTTTGGTCCCGGTTGGTGGCTCCAACCGGGACCAAAAGGCATCCACGCGTCAGCATTCCAGTGGCTGGGTTTTTTTTT
>NW_021310149.1:0-968 GCF_002162155.2 Triticum dicoccoides
TAACTAGTTTATTTTTAGTAAATGCTTAGTTGAATTAATAGAAGTAGTTGACTTAATTGAATTAGTAAGTGTTTAGTTGAACTAGTTGAATTAATATATAGAACTAGTTTATTTTTAGTAAATGCTTACTTTGAACTAGTTGAATTAACATAACTAGTTTATTTTTAGTAAATGTTTAGTTGAACTAGTTGAATTAATATATAGAACTAGTTTATTTTTAGTAAATGCTTACTTTGAACTAGTTGAATTAATATAACTAGTTTATTTTTAGTAAATGTTTAGTTGAATTAATATATAGAACTAGTTTATTTTTAGTAAATTCTTAGTTGAACTAATTGAATTAATATAACTAGTTTATTTTTAGTAAATGCTTAGTTGAATTAATAGAAGTAGTTGAATTAATTGAATTAGTAAGTGTTTAATGTTTCGCCTAATATGAACATAGGATATGTCGTCTGACGACGGAAAAAATTTCATTATGTGCGAATACTGTGAAGACCAGTGCGGCCAATGCGACAGAAATTTCCTTGTTGATGGTAGGCGATTCAACATCAAGCTGGATGAGACTTTCGAATTCGATACAGTAAGTCACAACGACAAGTCTGTTTTCGTAATTAAGCATGACTTATATATGCTTCATTTGCCTGACTTATAATTTTTAATTTTCACTATTCTACTAGCGCATCCCCTGCCATGCAAGAATTTTTGTCTTGGATAAGATAGGTTTCAAAGATATGGAAACTATGGAGGTAAAGAGAGCTTACCTGAAAACTGAGCATGATGGTTATACTTTCAACGTCAAAGTATACAATGCACACACGTACACCTATTTTGAATGCAAAACTTGGCAAGCACTATGCAAGGCTTATGCATTTGAGCCTGGTATGGTTATCACCTTTGATATTCGTCCGGAAGATGATATTGAAGGTAATAGAGACATATGGGTCGATGTGCAGACGCCTCCAGTT
>NW_021310150.1:0-992 GCF_002162155.2 Triticum dicoccoides
ATATGGCCTTTTAAAGTGCTTTTCCTTGTTCTGCTTGAAACATCAATTTAACTTGTTTGATCATGCATGAAAATAGTACAGATGGATAGATTGGATTTTTCTGATCATTTTTCATATATAATTTGTCCAATTTGGAGTTACAGAATAAAAGTTATGAATTTTTGAAGTTTAAATAATATTCTGGAATTTCCTGATTTAATTTAAATCCAGAAATATAATTATTGCGCCAGCATGACGTCAGCATGACGTCAGTGGTCAACTGCGGCTGGCTGAGGTCAAACCTGACGTGTGGGGCCCACACGTCAGTGACAGGGGGGTTAAACAGGGTTAAATTAATCCTAATTACTAATTAGTGGCGCTGGGGCCCACTAGTCAGTGTCAGGGGGTTAACTAACAGTGGTTAGCGCTAATCCTAATTAGCTATAGGGCTGGGCCCACCTGTCAGGGACTCAGGGGGGGTTCCTGCCGTGGTCAAAGTGGGCCAAACCCACCGGCGACGTGACGCCGGCGAGGCCCGAGACGGCGGCGCGATGCGGGATCGCGCTACAGGGCACGGGCGAGGCCGTTCTTGGGCTCGTTGGAGAGCTCTTGCTCCCGCGCGTCGAACGGTGGCCGTGGCTGGGCCTGGGGTGGCCGGAGTCGACGGCGGCGAGCTCGGCTGCGGCCGCCGGAGTTCGGGTGCGGTCGGAGTCGGCGTTGCAGGGGGTTTGGGGAGGCGTTGGTGCGTGCTGCGTGCTCCTAGTGAGGCATGGAGCACGATAGTGTGCTCGGTTGGGCGCTACGGTGACCGTGGCCACGACGGCGACATCGCCGGCGGCGTGGAGCTCTCGGCCAAGGTGGGGCTAAGGCCTAGAGGTCGAAAGAGACCAGGGGAGAAGGGGGAAACGACTCGGGGGCTCACCGCGGTTGCAGTGGGCGTCGAAGCGGGCTCGGAGACGCGCTGGAGACGGCGAATTCGACGGCGATGATGGTCGGAGCCCGAAGAGGGGAAC